>NC_081405.1:315758040-316058040 GCF_030272615.1 Cryptomeria japonica | reverse complement strand
TCCTCAGTCTGTTGGATTGTGTCGATGAGATGATGCATGTTCTCTTTTGGTGATCGTTCTCCTTGAAGTAATGCCTTGGATATTTCCATTCTCTAATATATAAGATTGTCCAGTTATGGACCAAGTTTATATTTCAGTTTTTGATTTGAGACCTTATCCTTGCCTTTTCTTTCTCAAGTTTCTCTAGTTTTTCTTCAAAGCCTACCATTTCTTGCTTAACAATTGATATGTGGCCAGATGAGCCAATTATATTATCAGCTATGTCTTCAATTTAATTCTGCATTGTAATGATTTCCTTGTCAATATCCTTTGTCTGAATGTGTGGTTTGTATGTTTCTCTGTACAACTCTTTGTATTCCAAAATTGTAGAGTTGAGTGCCGATAATAATGTGTTCAGGTGTTTAGTGCACTTCTTTATGGTGTCATCAAACAATTTTTTATTTTCCTTTTCAACTCTGTCCTTTATTGTATCCTCATTCACTTTATTAACCATTATTACATTATCAGCAATGAATTTGGACAATGTGTCCAATTTACCTAAAGAATCCTTAACATGATCTATGTTACATTTAGGTGCAATCAATTTAAGAATTGGTATAGTGTCATCAATTTCTTTGTAGGCCAAAGAATTGCAATTCGTTATCTTTTTAATTGAATCCAGAAGTACCTATGTTACATTAGTAGGTCTGAATTCACTTGATAATGTGTTAGATATCTGACCAATTACCTTAATTACCTTTGTGCTTCTATCAGTTGTAGCCATTTTGCTTGTGTTTACCTCTGGTGGATCAGTTTGTGTTTGCATCTCAACTAGAAAGGGTTTCTCAGTCTGCTTAGATGTCACAGTGTCTGTCAGTTTCTCTGCCATAGTATGTACCTGTGCCTCAGTAGGTTTCTCTGTATGCTCAACTGTCAGTATCTTAGTCTCTGGTGGCCTTGTGCTAGCATCTGTTCCTTCAATAGGTTTCTCTGTTTGTAATGATTTCTCTATTTGGGTTGGGATTCCAACCTCAACAGTCTCTACCAGTTTCTCAATATTTTCATCCTTTTCCTCTGCACTGTCCTTGTCCACAACAATATTCACTTTCTGAGTGTCCACATTCATGGTGAATAGTATCTCAAATTCAGGATTAGTGTCATCATATGTGACACCTTCAGTGTCAATAATCGGTGGATCATCGGTATGTACCAGTGCAGTATCCAAAGGTGGCAGTAAATTGTCAGTGATCTTGATGTTTGGAATACCACCAACTTTACCTTTCCCTTTGTCCTTATCCTTCTGATATACTTTGAATGTTTTCTTTGGCCGGTTCATTTCCTCTTGTTTTTCTTTCTCCACAAAGAATATATCCCAGTTATCACCAGTTTCATCTGCAATCTATTTTACTCTACCTGCCATTAAACTTACTTGCCAGTGACCACTTGCAAAAATAGGTCGGTTAGCCTCTGAGATTAGTTCATCAATTTCCTCTTTTGAGTGTACCAAATGTATAGCTAGAAGTTATTCAACTTTTAGTTTTTTATCTAATTCCATCATTGCAATCCTTTTTGCCTCCAATCTCCTATACAGATCATTAGGTAAGTCATCCACTACTTCAATTAAAACCTTTTTGTATATATCCAGATATAAAATTATATTGTTCTCAATGCTTTCCTTGTCCGAATCATTGAATGTGTTATATAGTTTGTGTACATTGGTCAAATTTCCATCACCAGTTATTTCACTCAATAAATCATTTAAAGAAGGGGTGACAGGTTGTTGTTTCTTCTTTGGTGTTAATTTATTTGGTGGTCCCCCCTTACTGCCTATTGTTTCTTCCTTAAAGCTCTTGTTCTCTTGGGTGAAGGAGAGGGTACCGGTGAAGGTTTTCTCTTCCTCACAACTCTCTTGAATTATATTGTTTCTCACTATCAGAAGATGTGCCAACCAGTGAAATGTTTGCCTCTGGTTGCAGTCCTTCCAGCTCACTAGCCGATATCCCACTGATTTTCATTACATTTTCTTTGATTTCTTGTACCTTCTTTGATGCATCCCTAATATATTTTTCTCTTCTTCCTTTACTTCAATATTTTCACATCACTTTCAATAGTTTTAGCACTACCCAAAACTTGTTTTGTTGTTTCTCTTGGTGCATCTAACAAAGCTTTGCATAAGTCTCAATAATGTTGAGATCTACCTCATATCCCATTTTAGTTACCCATATAGTCCTAGAGAGTACAGCTTCCATCCATGTCTCGTCCTTCTTCATGACAAAATAGATTTATTTGTCATATTTGTCCACTACACTCTGCGGTAGTCTTTCTCTAGTTTTCATTTTTGCTTGAAAGGATTTAAAGTATTCAGTTATGTTGTTGTCTTTTGTAGTTTGTAAAAGCTTTATGTAATTGTTTTCCTACTGGTATGTCATATCCAAAGTCTTTAGGTCTTATATCGGGGATTTCCTTAGTGAAATACAACACTAAGCATATCAAAAGATTACCAAATCAAAATGTCCATTTCTTATCTCCTTTAATCTTTTTCAAATTATCAACGAGTTCATCTTTCAGCCATTCACATACATCTATCATTTCATTGTTGTTAACCATCTCATAAGCATTGTTAATGTCGAGACTAGAAACTAAATTAGGCCTATTTGCATGTGTAGTCTTATAACCTAGCACCATACTTATGAATCTCGCATTGATGTCTTTGATGTCATTCACTCTTAGTGATCTACTATCAGATGTTGCTCCAGTTAGGGTCATCACTTTGTTGTTAGAAACTTTCTTTGTTTTGTCAGGTCTACTGTCGGTTGTGGGTAAACCAGACACTACCCTAATTTCTTGTCGAGTTATTTTGCAGACAGAATCCAACCATAGAAATTCTCCATGTGCTCTACTTAAAACTATTCTCACTCCTTCCAAAAATTTAGGAATGTTTAGTATTTCCACAAAACCTAGAGTTTCTATAATCTTGTGTTCAGGTTTGATAGCACCATTTTCATCACAAATTACACTAGTATACATTTTCATCAACTCTTTATAACCTAGTTCTTCTATATTGCAATGTATATACATCCTAGGGTCTTCAGCATAAGCTACACCTTTAGGAATTTTTGAAAATGCTACTATGGAATCATCTTGCTTAGCTACTTTGGGAATTATTTTAAACATGGGCCTAGGGCATTTTATGTTTTCCACAATAGTAGGGTTCACAATAAACTTGGGAGCAAGAGAAGAAGCCATTGAAAAATACCTTAAAATATTCTGAATGCTTGAAAGAAATCACTTCGCACCTTTGCCTTGAATGCCTTTGCTCTTTTTTCGCACTCTCTGTTAATTTGAATGCTCGGTGAATCAAAAATGAGGGAAATTCGATGATTTATAATGACTTTTCTCTTAACAACCATATTAAATGCTCGTTGGTTAAGTGAATACTTAACACATCTGCCGGTAACGAAGAAGTCTATCTTTTCACCATCGACCGAGGGTAATCTGCATGATATTCAATTTGTTACAATAACCCCAAAGGGCTACTTCTCAGTTGGATGAAGATTCTCCTACCGATGGAGGGTTCCTCTGTTCTACCAATATAGAGATAGTCTCATCAATATTCTGATCTCTCTTCCTAACCCATTGTTTTGAAAATTATTGCTTTACCTCATCTACCTTTTCTTTGCCTTTCAAACTAGATCCTTTATTATTTGTCGGTGAAGTCTTGCTTCTACAAAATTTTACAATATGTCCAATTTTGTTACAAGCATAACAAGTCACATTATTCCTCTAAATAGCCTTTCCATATCCTATGTCGATTTCGGTTCTGCATTGATTAGATAAGTGTCCATAACTTCCACAAACATAACATTTCATATTCATTCTGCAATTTTTTGAATTGTGACCAACTCTGTTGCATTTGGAACATTGACCAGTGGGTGCATTAATATTCTGATTGTTTTCAAATCTACATTGATTTTCTCTATGACCATATTTGTTGCAACTGAAACATTTGCCATTAAAGTTATAAGCATTAGGTTGTCTTACCAGTTTGTTCTGATCTAGATTGTTTGCAGTACCGGAACTTTCTCCAACTTCAAATCCAAGTCCATTTGTATCTCCATTAGGTTTATGACTTTTCAACATGTTATGAAGTTCCTCTAAACTTTTCTTGAATTTCTCTTTGTGTTGATTTGCAGTAGCCAACTCATTTTCCAGAATTTCCTTTTGTCTCATAAGCTCATTTTTATCATGTTGCATGTGAATCAAATCTATCTTCAACATATCATTTTCATGACTAAGTCTCAAATTTTCATTTCCAGCATCATTGAGTCTCCTATTCAGGTCATCTTCATTTTTCTTTCTATCTTCAATGTCTTTACAAAGCCTCATAGTCATATCTTGCATTTCATTCTTCATAGTATGCTTTTCTTTTCTCAACTTGTTTGCAAGTTCTCTAAGAGTTTATTTTTCATCATCCTCATTCTGTATCTGCATATGAAGTTATTTTCTTTTGTTCTTTGCAATAACCAGGTTATTTTGAAGTGCCAAAAGAAATTCTTAAGCAGTTTTAAGTTCCTCCTCCAATCTGATGTTTTCACTTTTTTTGCATCATAATCTACAAGAGCTCCTTCCAATTGTTTCCTTAAGTTCTCCATATGTACCTCTATTAGAATCTTCCTCAATCTGTTAGGCTTTTGAAAATAGAGGACTAGACTCTGATACCAATTGTTAGAATTAATGATAGTCTCAAAGACACTGAGAGAGGGGGGGGGGGGGGGGTTAATCGGTGTCTAACCGATTAGCAGAAGATTTAACCTTATTAAGAACTTTGCATCCCAAAATAGTATACTGGGAAATAAGAATTAATATGGTAAAGAAGAATAATAGAGATCGCATAGAAAGCACACCATAACACAATTTTTAATGAGGAAATCCAATGTGGGAAAATCTCAGTGGGATTTGTAACATACAATATTCACTCACTGGCCAATGAATACATATTACTTACAATGAGGGGCCTGCACATGCAGGAAGGCTAGCAGTCTAGAGCTCAATGCTCAATCACAAAACAAAAGTCTCACTAACATACAAAATGGATTATGAAAATCCAATACAATTTATTGCTTAAGATTAGCATCAACTATGCTAGGTTTAGTACCGGTTTAATCTCAGTGCATTACCAAAACCTTTGCTATCAACTATATCACCTTATACAAAAATATCAACTATCATGTATCATCCTCTCTCATATACTACACATCTACTTATCCACTTCACAAAATGACCTATAAGATCTCATAGATATATATGAGTCTTTTACAATATGCCATTTCAGCTTTTACAAAAGATAATTACAATATAAAATAGTTTATCCCATGTCGGCTTGAGTGTCGGTATCCATTATTGCTGCTGCCGATGAAGTGCTTGTCGGTGAATGTAGAAGTCTATTGCTTGTGTCGGTGAAGAGTCTTCTGGTGAAAGTAGAAGTCTATTGCTAGTTGGTTACTAGTCGGTTGCCATCAATGACAACATCAACTATTCTCATAAGAGTGTAGAATGCCAACAAACAATACAAGTGCCATCAACATATCAAAAAATCCAGTAATGTACTATAAAACCAAGCATATTACAATAAAATATCATTATCTTAGGGAATAGGTGCAAGAAAAAGAAGTTAGATTGGAATATGTGTCCATAAAGGAATAGGTTGCAGACATATTCACCAAGCCACTACCTAAGGATACTTTTGAGTATCTCAGAGGTAAGCTAGGGGTAATTCCCCTGCATACTCTAAGGTGAGTAAATATTGGAACAACTTCAATCCAGTATGATTTTTCTAAAAAATCTATGCATTTAGATTGATGATTATGGACTACTTCTGTTAGGGGGACCAGTTAGTACAGTTTGTGAAATGGGGTGTCTAGACTACATCTTTGGCATTGTTGTCAAAGGGGGAGAAGTTTGAATACAGATGATATAACATGAAGGAAGATGAAGACAAATGTGACAATGAAGTCAGAAGTAATATGAATGAAAGCTAGCTGAAAGGGGGAGTAAGATCATTACTCAAAGATCGATTAGTTCAGTAGAATAAAAAGTGAGTGATTGCTAAACAGGAGTCAAAACTGTTGCCATCAATGCCAAAGGGGGATATTGTTGGCATTGTGATTGTCATTGTTGTAAACTGGTATAAGGTGGTTACCAGTGTAAGAGATGTTTGTATAGTGTTGTTATTTTTGCATACCTAATGAGATGTCTTTGATATTCACTAGTAAGTGAGCTAATGTCTTTCAGCACAAAGACCTTTGGAGTCACCAATACACAAGTTAGTGATTGACTTGTGCAAGGACTATAGACCGGTAAGTGATATTGTTGGCAGTGCATTATTTCCAACTGATAAGTGAGTTAGTGTAGAAGTGTCAACTAACAACCGGTATGTTGTAGGATGTTTGGATAAGAAACAACTGGACTCCCACCAGATACAGAAGCAGTCACCATATGAAGTAGTTGACATGATGATACGTTCATAGGAGTTGACTCAGATTGAATTTTAGTAGTCTTATGCATAATCAGAGCTCTCTAGATAGACAACTAATCAATCTGCTTACTGATCAGTGACCGGTTGTAGAAGATAAAGAGATACACCGCTGAACCAGTGATATAGGTTGAAGGATACTTTCCACTGAGAATATTGGAGCGGTGACTGATATGATGGATGCGATGAGAAAAGGTGAGTCAATCAGAGAGAGATGTCGCCAATCAATCTGCTAGTCAAGTTTACAATAGTTAATAATTATTTAAGGCGAGATTTGTGGTGATTTGTCAGTTTCCATTAGAAGGATAGAACACAACTCTAAAGTTGCATAAATTACGAGTTGAGGTGGTAGATAAGGACAAGTTGTTGGCGAGAATGATGGAGAGCGCGCAGAGAGTGTAGAAAGATTTGGAAAGATGTGAATTTGAAATCTACCAAGTGTTAGGTGTAAACTGATTGAGGAATCAGCAGGTATGTATTGGCAAAATATGGTATAAAGGTTTTTGGCAAAAAACAAAAATATTGATCGAAAAATTTGCAAAGTGCAGATCCTGTGAGAGGCAATCCAAAGTGCAGAGTGAAGAGTGAGGAAGTGGTAAGTGATTTGGCATAGCAGAGTGTGTGTGAAGTAGACCGACAGAGTATAGAGCCGAGGGTATGAATAGAGGACCAACAGAGTACAGAGCTGAGGGTATGATCAGAGAACCGGTGCAGTGCAGAGCAGACACAACCGGTACAGATAAAGTATGAGATTCATTGTGATTTGATCAAGCTATCAGTAGTTGTTCCAGCAGATCAATTTCTCATTTCTTTCTAACCATTACAACTCAAAATCCCTTAATCAGGTGGACTTTAACAGGTCCCTTTGTAAAATCCCCTAACTGGGTGACATCTTAATTGATAATCCTAAGTCCTTTAACAAGGCTACCTTTAATACGGTAAAGGCACTAACACACCTTAAAGAAAATCCCTTAATCGAGTGGCACCTAATAGTGTCTTTGTAATATCCTAAAAGGGATGGCTCCTCACCTAGCATACTCCAGAAGAGTGTAGATTTTGTGAGTTTCTACTCATATTGTGGTTTTCTCCCACTTGGGTTTCCACAAGATAAATCTTGGTGTTCTTGTGTGAATGGTCATGTGTGTGCATGTAGTTTATTAATGTCGCTTATTCTGATAAGTATTTAGTTTGAATAGAAAAATTGATTAAGGTTAAATCTGATATAACCGGTAAAGTGTTGATTCACCCCTCCCCTCTCAGCACCGGTTGGGACTAATAGAATGGTGGTGTGTAAACAAGAAGGAGAGATAGCAACACTGAGCAAGTAGTTTTTTGTCTTATGACAAAGATGGAACCCAAGACATATGATGAAGCCAGCAAGAGTGAGAAGTGGATGAATGCTATGGAAGAAGAGCTACGGCAAATTGAAAAGAACAAAACATGGGAATTGGTTCCTAGACATGCTCACAAAAATGTCATTGGGACTAAATGGGTCTATAGGCACAAGATGAATGAAGAAGGAAAAGTGATAAGGAACAAAGAAAGACTTGCGTACAAGGGATATGCCTAGGTTGAAGGGATAGAATTTAAGGAGACATTTGCACCAGTTGCAAGACTTGAAGCAATCAGAATTTTCTTGGCATTCTCAGCCTATAAAGGATACAAAGTATATCAAATGGATGTCAAATCTGCATTCTTAAATGGAAATATTGAAGAAGAAGTCTACATAAAGAAACCTGAAGGGTTTCAACTACATGAAGATGAGAAATTTGTTTGCAGATTGAAGAAAGCACTATATGATCTAAAGCAGGCACCCAGAGCATGGTATTCCAGGTTGGATAAATACTTACATCAGCAAGGATCACAAAAAGGAAATGTTGACAATAATTTATATATCAAGGTAGATGGAGACTACATGATCATAGTAGTGGTATATGTAGATGGCATCATCTTTGGAGGCAATAAAGATGTTCTCTGCAAAGAATTTGTTGATCGGATGTAGTTTGAAATGTCCATGCTTGGAGAGTTGTCATATTTTCTTGGTTTGCAAATATCATAGCAGAATAAAGGCATATTCATCTGTCAAACCAAGTATGCTAAAGACATGTTGAAGAAATTTTAGATGGAAGACAACAAACCAGTTATTACCCCCATGATAAAAAGATGCAAGTTAAGCAAATATGATGAGTCACCTAGTGTTGATCAGACCTTTTATAGATCCATGATGGGAAGCTTATTGTATCTTACAGCTTCAAGGTATGATATAGTTCAACTTGTATGCATGGTTGCAATATTTCAAGCAGCTCCTAAGTAATCACATGTAAATGTTGTTAGGAGGATATTCAAGTATTTGCAAGGCACACTTACTGATGGCTTATGGTATCCAAAATGGGGAGATTTCATTTTGCAAGCCTATACTGATGCAGATTGGGCAGGATCTGTAGATGATAGGAAGATAACCAGTGGTGGAGCTTTCTTCCTTGGAGACAGGTTGGTGTCTTGGCATAGCAAGAAGAAAGAGTCCATTTCATTATAAACTACTGAAGCAGAGTATATTGCAACTACTACATGTTGTTCTCAAGTCTTGTGGATGAAGCAGACTCTCAAAGATATTCAGGTAGAATTTTTAGATCCTATTCCCATCATGTGTGACAACTCAAGTGAAATCAATATATCAAAGAACCTTGCCATGCATTCTAGGACAAAGAACATTGCAATCAAATATCATTTTCTCAGGGAAAAGATTATAAAGAAAGAAGTAAAAGTTGAATATGTGTGCATCGGTGAACAAATTGCTGATATTTTCACTAAGCCCCTACCTAAGGACAGTTTTGAATATCTAAGACAAAAATTGGGTGTTCTTCTACCCACCTTCAACACTTAAGAGTTTTTTGTGTAGTCTATGGTTCAAGGGGAGCATTTTGTTTTACTCTTTCCACCTTGGAAGCTCATGTATAGTCTTAGGGGGAGTTCTGATTTTTTGTAAGTAGTAGTGGCACTTCTCTTTATATTATAATAATGGTTCATCTAGCTACAGGAAACAAAGGTCAAGAATTTGTAAAGGAAAATTGACAATTGGTGTCAGAGGAGTTGGATGTTTCACCCTTTGCCATTGTTTTCAAAGGGGGAGAAATTGGTCAGGTTATAGTCTGCAAGTGTGTTGACATTAATGCCAATGGGGGAGATTGTTGGCATTATTATCATTGATTTCAAGGGATGTCAAATGGTTGCAGAAAAGAAGGTAGTAGTTGTCAAATAATTGCAGAACAGGAGGTAGCAGGATGTCAAATAGTTGCAGAAAAGAAAGTAGTCATTGTGATGTCAAGGGATGTTAAGAGGCTGTAGAGAATTATGTTGTGAAATTGTGCATAACATGGCATGTTATGCCGCAGGGGTTTTGACCAAAATTATCATCTCCACATGTCGGCAATAGTCTCCAAGTCATGTGTTGTGGTCTGTGAGCCTTGATTTATTTCCACATGGCAACAATTGTTTGGTTTGAATGTAAGGAAGAGGTTGTGTGGGATAAAAGTTTTATAGAGGTCGAAGACCCCCCACTATCTCACAACATGTTTGTTGACTCTTGGTTGACCACGTAGGACAAGAAAGTCAATGGTAAATATGTCCCCCACTATCTCACACCATGCAAAGTGTGTGAATGGTGTCCATGCAGGATAACTTCAAGAAGGGCATAGTGACCCCCCTACTATCCCGCGACTTGTTTGCATTGAGACTGGAAGCCTTGTAGGGTAACACATGGAAAAGCAATAGTTTCTTCCCACCATCCCACAACATGATGGATGAGTGAAAGGTGACCATGTAGGGTCAAGAGGAAAAATGCAGGAATCGGGCTTCCCGCTATCCCGCATCATCAAAAGTGAGGAGAGATGGTCATGCGGGGCAACACAAGGTGAAGCGAGATATGTATCCCATGATACTAAGTAAGACAATGCATTGGTCTTGTAGGAAAACATGATGATAGCGGTATAATATTCTCGCTATCCTACACCATTCAAGGTGGGTATGTGATGGTCGTGCAGGATAAGACAGTGAAGCGAAAGATGGATCTCACTATCTCGTGCCTGCAGATGGATGTAAAGAGAACTTGCAGGGTAAGTTAAGGTAGAAATATGATGCCTCCTATCAGTCTGCATGGGTAAAATGGGTGTGTGAACAATGATGTGGAGCAAGTTAAAAATAAAAATGGCAAGCATCCTGCCATCATGCGGCGACAGAGTTTAAGGTCATCATGACCATTTAAGGTGTTTATGTCAACACAGTGGCAGCTCGATAAGGATGATAGTCCACATGGAAATTGAATATGGTTGACTAGGTGATTTGGATGTCGATTATGAATACTTTTGACACCTGTGCATGCTGATTGGAACAATGTTTTTTATGTGGAGGTCGACCGACCTTGACAATGTGTTCTGGATGAAGAATAAGAAGAAAGGAGGCTCCCTAGTGGACAAAGAATGAATCAGATATGTAGAAGTCAATGATGATGGATTCAAGTATTGTAGTTGTCGATCTTTTCAGGGTAGGTCAATAGAGGATGGAGAACACATGAATGACAACCAAGTTCCAGGTAGGTTGTGTGGCTCCACGAAGGTTTCCAGATCGTTTTGGGCAGAAAAAAAATTACTAAACTTAATAATCCAAGTACAAAGAATGATCAAAAGAAAGATTGGATGCATTTACTATAGGTGACAAATATGAGATCAAAGTCAAGATAGAGAATAAAGTCTCTAGAGGTGCAGACCTCCCAAAAAAATTGACTTGAATAAAATATTCATCTGCAGTAGAAGAAAAATTTGATACATACAAAGTCGAATTGAATCAAGTAAGAGTTGTAAATGTGATTTGACATTGGCAGGTCTAGCTATTCAAACATAGATAGAGGTGAAAATTGAAATAAATCACTAATTTGTCAATGATGTGGAAGTTCCAAAGATAGGTGTATTGTTGTTGAGAGCTGATAGAGTGTAATTTTTAGAAAGACATAGAGAGAAAAGAAAGACATACATAGAAACAGACAAAGAAGAAGAGACAAAGGAAGAACTAGAAGAAATGAAGAAGGAACTTCAACATGTAGAGAAAGCTAATCTCAAGATATGAGAAATTTGTAAGTGTTACAAAACTCATTTGTAACAAGGTTTTGTCATTTCTTTGTAAACTTGATCAATCACTATAAATCTTTGAGTGGGTGCTTAGAGCAGGGGTAGGTGCTCCTTTGAGTAGGTGCTCATAAAGTCAAGTGTTGGTTCCCTAAAATTTGTAAACTGCTATTCACTGTGAGGCTAGATTGGAGCAGTAGACTTCAACAACTATTCTCATCGAGGTTTTTTCCCACAATGGGTTTACCTCATATATTATGTGTTATGGTTTGATTTGTGTGTATGTGTATGTTCTTGATTAATTTCTAGTTTTTGTACTTGCACACAGTCAAAAAAATTTAAAAACACTAATTCACCCCCCTCTCAGTGTCCATCTGTGTTATTTAGTTATTATTCTCAACAAGGGAGGTAAATAGAGAGTGTGTGTAGACTAAAAGGAGCTAAATGTAAAAATAGGAAGGACCATTTGTTGACATTATTGGCATTAAGTTGTCATTGATATCAACCGGTTTGGCAAGGTCACTGGTAAGTAAGAAGTGGTGAGAGGTATGATGGCAATACACATGAGAGTGAGAAGATAGAAGGAAGGCTACCAATACATATGACTTGTGTCATCTACCGGTAAACAAGGATTACCAGTAAGGCGCAAACCAAGAGGAAGGTTGTTTGTTTGTTATGAAGGCACAACAACCGGTGGATAAAATAGTGAGAATGTTTGATGTTCATACCGGTAAGGTGAACTAAACCAGTAGTCAACCTTAGTTGACAAAGAATGTCAAAATGACATAAGAATCCAAGAAAAGGTGGATTTTGCCAAGCATGATAGCTGGATGCTAGGTGGAGATATTGCACAGGCCAGTGGAGTGTGCATCAATGTAACAAATCTGCAAGCAGGTCGGCTTTTATGAAGAACCCACAAGTCACGGAGGATTCCAGAGGATTGTGGCTCGAGGAAGGCAAGCTGGCAAAATGACTGAATTATTCTTGCAAGAAGATTTGATCTTCATACCTGTTTGGTAAAGAAAATAGTAAAGCCATTGATGGTGACTGATAGAGAAAAACATAAAAGATTGGTGTAGAGCTCCAGATTTAGAAAACGCACATTGGAATGTGAAGCTTTGCTGGTGATTGATTAATGTCATGAAGATCTTATCCCTAGAAAAGAAGATCAAATCATATTGGATTAAGATCGAGTCGGAGAAGGAAATTCTAACATGGCATTGATTGAATGTGTTCTTGGTGGGAATCCATGATTACAAATACATGAGCATGAAATAAAAAAGGTTGATGTTTTAGGAGAAGAAGAGGAGTGAAGAGAGCTTGAGTGCAGAGAAGAATCATCTCCCTTAGAATTTATTCTAAGAAAGTCGCAGAGTGAGTTAACAAGCCAACTAGTGAGAAAGTTTAACGAACAGTGATAGAGTATTGGTATAACTGTAGCAAGTCCAATAGTTGAGCAAACCGGTGAGGTGTGGTTGAGCAAGGAGACATCCAAGTGTGACACAGTGAGTTGTGAGGATGTGAGAGAGAGAAGAGAGGCCAAGAATTACAAAGAGTGATCCCATAATCAGTAGTGTGACATCTAGTAAAAAAGAGAAGACTGTCAACCGACAGTAATCTATTTGATCAAGAGTTGCAAAACCCATTTGCAACACGAAGCTATAACTGTATCAAAATTGTATTTCAATATACATCACCAAGTTGGAGCTTGGTGCAAGGGTTGGTGCTCCTTGGGTTGGTGCCCTAAATCAGAAGGGTTTGGTGCCCTAAATCTTTGTATTTTAGTGTTTCTCTTGTGAGGCTGGATTGGAGCAGTAGTCTCCAACAACATTTCTCATCGAGGTTTTTCCCTTGTTGGGTTTTCCTCGTACATCTGGTGTTGTGGATTGCATTTTTGTGACTATCTCTTTTGGTATTCTCATTTGTCTTACCGGTTTGATTGTTTAGTGCTTAAGATAACAACCAGTATTCTGAAGTTGCTTTAAAAGAGAAAAGAGTTTAGGAACCACTGATTCACCCCCCTCTTAGAGGTACTTTGTGTTCAACACTATTTTCCCTTGCCCTTCATTGATCAGGTTTTAGATTCATTATTTGGCAAGATATACTTCTCATTTATAGATGGGTTTAGAGGGTCTAATTTGATTAAGATAGCCTCTGAGGATTGGGATAAAACAACTTTTGTATGCCCTTGTGGTACATATGCCTACTCAGTATTACCTTTTGGATTGTGTATTGCACCAACCACATTCTAGCGAGATGTATTAAGAATACTTCCAAAATTTTCTCATGATTTAATGAAAACATACATGGATAATTTTACTACTTATAGGAACTCCTATGAGAAGGCATTGGAAAATTTAGAAAAGGTTCTTCAAAGTGTCATGATAATAACCTCTCCCTCAGTCATGAGAAATATTTTATAATGATAGAGGAAGGTGTTGACCTTGGTCAATTATGTCACATGAAGATAATCAAGTGGACCTAATTAAGGTTTAGATCATTTAAAGACTTTTAGGACCACAAAATAAAATATATCTAAGAAGCTTTCTTGGACATGAAAGCTACTAAAAACACTTGATAAAGGATTTTAGTAAGATTGTTGTCCATCCCTTTGCATTGCTAACCAAGGAAGTGGAATTTGAATGGAATACATCTTGTTAGCAATATTTTGAAGTATTAAAGAAAACCCTCACACAAACCCCTATACTAAGAGGACCTAATTGGAATCTTCCTTTCCACATTCATATTGATGCTTTTAATTTTTTAATTGGACTAGCTTTGGGACAAAAGGAAGGTAACTTGGAATATGAAATTTATTATATGAGCAAGAACTTGAAAGGGGTTAAGCTTAATTATACAATAATAGAGAAAGAAATGTTAGTTGTCATCTATACAATAAACAAGTTTAGACATTATATCATTGATTACTTTGTCTTTGTTCATACTAACTATACAATAATATGTTATCTAAATAATAAACCAATGCTAAGTGGTAGGCTTGTTAGGTAGCTATTGTAAACACCCTAAATTGGACTACTCCAAATTATTAAATAAATGCTTTTAATTAATTCAAGTTCACTTTAACATTTATTCTTCTCACTATAATAATTAATTAAATTATATTTAATTAATTATTGCCTTATACATAATTAATTTCAGAATTAATTATGTTTCTAACTATTCTTCTAAATTTTTATTGATTTTAATAACTAAAACTCAACCTTAGCCAAAATTTCTAAGTTCTTCTAGTCTAGAGTAGTTAGTTAATTCCTTAATTAATTAACTAATCCCTTGATTCCTAACATCATTAGCATTTCTTCTATTTTTAAATTTATCTATATGCTCCTAAATTTTCATGTGACAAGTGACCTCCAAGCCTTCATAAATGCTTCCATACACATGTCACTTTCCCACTTCCAAGTCACCTTTTGACCAAATATTTTATTTGGTGCTCTCACATGTGTGATATTGTACTTCCCAAAACTCTTTCCCCTTTTCTTCATTTTTCACATTTCCTCTCTTACACCTCTTCTACTTTGCCACCTTTGGTTACACTTATCATCTCCTTATTCTTCCCAAGATATCCATACACATGTGTGAGCACACCTTGCCCTCTCCCCCATGACAAGTGTTCTTCCCAATGCCTCCACATTGTGACACTTTTCATAAGGCTAACCCTTCAATTCATGTTACCTCCTCTCATGTAATCTTATCCCTTCATGCCACTTTGCATCTTATCCCTCCATTATGCTGAATACTAAGAGGGGGGTGAATTAGTATACCAAAAAATACTGTAATCAAACTTTTAAACAATTTAGCAAATAACCGATGCAACAGTTTCACTAATAAACTAGTTAAGATAAGTGCAAACCAAATAGCAAACAAAGAATTCACCCACAAAAGCATAATCACCATAACATAAGATATTTGATGTGGAAACCCAAATGGGAAAAACCATGGTGAGTAGAAACTCACAAGTAACTATCTGCAGAATAGTAACTAGACCGGTTAAGGTCATACAATGTTCTTCACCATAACAGATCCTATTAGGAATCTAGATCTCTGTTAGGAGATAAGTCCTATTAAAGACTACCTTGTTAAAGGATTTCAAATCCACAGTTGTAAACCACCTTGTTAGAGGATTTACAAAGGCTTTGCTAGGCCTACCCGGTTAAGGGTTTCAAACTTGTTGAAGATATTAGTAATCAACAAGTGAATGGTCTAGATAATAGCACAGTATGCTTAATTAGATCCTTGACATCTCATTGTTAATGCATTTCAGCATTACTTCAGTCTTCAATAACTACACACTCTATCTCTTCACACAGACCTAATCTTCTCTTCAAAGATCGCACATAACCTTTTCTATTCTATATCTCATACATGCAAACCCTAGACATGATATCCGTATAAAGGAATCTGATTTCATGTCGGTCCAATAGAATTAGACTACAAGTTCCTAGGTATAGTGCATCTAGACACATTTGGTAACACGACACAAACACACTGCCAAAGTGTTGGTGGATAATAATTCATCAGAAATTACAGTAATATCGGTTGGTAACTCATCACATATATATACCAGTTAATACAATATACTGATTATCGATTGTCAAAAATGAAGACTGGAAAATCGTAGTGCTCCGATCAAAAGTTAACTACCGTTGGGTTCTTCGACAGCTTGAGATCCTCGAACTGCTTGGGGTCTTCATACCGCTTGGGATCTTCAGTCAATCTGTGACCAGTAAACCATCTTCTACAAAATACCGATAGTCTAAAGACTATTCATTCAATAATACACAGTACCGGTTGGAACAATTACTAGTTGAGCATAACTCATACATCAAGAAAGTGTGTGTCCATCAATTATAATCAAAACATCATCAAAATGCCAACAATCTCCCCCTTTGGAAATGATGGCAACACTTAGGAAAATTTTGACATCTAAATGTTTTTACAACAATAACAAAAAATATGCTACAATCAAAATTACTCCCCCTAAGCACATACACTACTCCCTTTGCAGAAATTACAAGTAAATGCATGAAATGGTAACACTCACCAAAATTTTAATGTACACTACTTTCCCTTTGCCAACAATGACAAAGTAATGCAAAGTAACCCCTTTTTCCTTATACAATAAAATAGAGTAGATGTTCATGACAATAAGGAATGAAATTTCTCAAAAACGGATTTAAAGTTCTGCACAAAATTTTTCATGTCCAATGTCCATGACTCAAGTAATGAGGTAGCAACCTCACTTTCAATCTTCATCTGGAATGCCAGTTCTTCCATTGCATCGATGGTACTCATCTCTTGAGTTACCGTGATAGCTTCCAAGTTGAGAAAACATCTCTGAAGAACCTGTAGTTTTGGCAATAGGAGTAGTTGAAGCTCCTGCAAATTTTGAGTCTAGTTGCTAATCTCTAAGTCCATCTTAGCAGTCTGATGCTAAAAATGAAGAACAATTTTGATAACTCAATGATGAACGGATAGTACCAAATCGGTACTGACACGGGGGGGTGAATCAGTATAGACAAAAACACATTCCTAAAACCATTTTGTCAGCAGACACTATGCTTTGGCAGACAAACAGTAACACCGATCTTAAACAAAGTACAACTGAAAAAACCCAGAATAACTGAGACAAGCATAAATCGATTGACACTTATCTTTTCATACAATCTAATACTTCATTTCCATTTCACCCTAGTGCATGAATATGTAATCTATCATCAACAATATATAAACAGCCAGATCAACATGATTTACCTTCAGACACAAATCACTTAAACCATCACATGAATAACACCACACATGACACACAGATTTTTCACGTGGAAACCCAACTGGGAAAAACCACGGTGGGGATTAATACCCACAAGCTATTTTCAAACTCTTTAGAAGTCCACTCTGTTAGAAGCCTTGTCCAGTTAAAGACTAATACAATAGGTTTTGTTAGGAACCAATCCTGTTAGGGATCACCCGGTTAAGGGATGGCTAGAATACCCGGTTAAGGGTTAAACCCTATTAAAGGTTACCATGTTAGAGGATTTCAAGAACTCAATGGTTTTTAGTCACCTTGTCAAAGGATTTATAGTAAGCCGGTTAAAGCTACCATGGTAAGGAATTTCCCAACTATTGAAGTGGTTAGAGATCAACAGGTATTACAATGATCTGGTAACAACACTCAATGCCAATGTAGATCTGCTTTAGCTCCTCTTCACCTTTGCCACTTACACTCTGTAGGTATCACTTCTCCCCTCTGGTCTAGCAAGAATCACACATCTCTTCACTTGGATACACACACACAACTTTTGCCAACAACCTCAGAAAGAAACACAACAATGACCTTATAGGAAACAGATAGGTCAGTAGCATAAACCCTAAACCCTAAACCTATTAGGTTAAGCAATTAAAATGGCTCAATCCTAACCATTGAGCACATTGCATTAAATGCAATAGTCTTGAACCAATCTCAAGACGTTCTCCATCATTCATTTTCCATTGCTTTCATGGCGGCTGATAACCCATCACACATTTTCACCATTTACAGACTTCGCACATTCCCGAGGTAGATAGGAACAATCTCTGTCATGCAAGATCCTTCACGTGCATAAGGATGATGTGACAACATGATCGGTTCTTCCTAACAATGCTAACTCATCACACAAAGTCACCGGTTGAGTCACACAGGCTTGAATCACTCCAACCGAAAACCCTAAAGTTGAGACTACCAACTGGTAGTCATACAAAGCTTCCATGTACTGGTTCCCATATCAACATGTTGGTTCACCTTGAACAAACACACCACTTCACTTTGGCACATATACTGGTTCACAATGTTATACTAGTTCTCATGTATACCAGTTCTTGGTAACATACTGGTTCTCTCTTCTTCAACATATTGACATCAATGACAACATACAATGTCATCATGTCCTCATATCGGTTCACATAATGCCAACAATCTCCCCCTTTGGCATTGATGGCAATATACAAAGATATCTCTTCGCTTCACATCTTCTCCCCCAATTTCTGCAGATATCTTCTTTGCTTCACTTCTTCTTCCCCTTTGACAACAATGCCAAAGTGAAGGCACAAGCTTCCCTATTCCATTATGTTGCTCCCCCTAAGGAGTAGCATCCTTCAACACATCAATCCTAAAAAAATTTGACTATGCAATACCTGACTGATGTGGAGCATATACCTTTAGTTCACCTCCTGAAGGGGAAGCACCCCTAATTCACCTCTTAAGTACATAAATGTAGCCTTTGGGAGAGGCTTGGTGAATATGTCTGCTAACTGCTCCTTACTCGAAACATGTTCCAATGCAATCTCTTTTTTCTGAACCTTTTCCCTCAAGAAATGATACTTAAGCTCAAAGTGCTTGGTTCTAGAGTGTAAAACCGGATTCTTGGAGATGTTAATTGCACTAGTATTGTCACAAAATCTACTTACTGATTCAGATACAAGAACTTTGAAGCCATTTAATACATGCTTCATCCAAATTGTCTAAGTGCAATTCATGAAAGCTGCAACATACTCTACTTCCGCTATAGACTGAGAGATACAACTCTTCTTCTTACTCATCCATGAGACCAGTCTACCACTGAGAAAGCATGAACCATCGGTTGTGCTCTTCCAGTCATCCACATTACCTATCCAATCGGCATCTGTAAATACTTTCAAGTTGAAATCCTTGCTATATGGATACCACAATCCATAATCAATAGTTCCCTTCAAATACCTAAGAATCCGCTTGACTGCAACCAAGTGGGATTATCTTGGACTTTTCTGGAACCTTGCGGTAATGCCAACTGCATGTGCAATATCTGGTCTACTATGCACTGCATAATCCAGCTTACCAATCATTGATCGATATTCCTTCTCATTAACCAATGCTGAGTCATCCTCTTTGGATAGTTTACAATTGGTCACCATCGATGTACCAACCGGTTTGCTATCTTCCATGCCAAATGTCTTCAACACCTCTTTGACATAATTGGACTGAGTAATAAAGATTCCATCTTTCATCTGTTGAATCTATAGTCCAATGAAGAACTTAATCTCCCCTATGAGTGACATCTCAAACTCTTTCTTCATCTCATCTGCAAACTCATGACTCATCTTGTCATCTCCACCAAAGATAATGTCATCAATAAATACCTCACAGATCAGGATCTGATCTCCTTCAGATTTCAAGTAGATATTGCTATCTTCGCTTGTTCTCTCAAATCCAATCTTCACAAGATGGGAATGCAGGCGTTCATACCATGCTCTAGGTGCCTTCTTTAGACCATATAAGGCTTTATGTAGCCTACACACCATGTCACTATCTTCAGATAGGGCAAACCCATCTAGTTGCTCTATATACACCTCCTCTTCAAGTACACCATTTAGGAATGCAGATTTTACATCCATTTGATATACTTTGAATCTTTTAAAAGCTGCATATGCAAGAAGCATACGAACTCCTTCCAATCTGGCTACAGGAGCAAAGGTTTCTCCATAGTCTTCTCCTTCTTCTTGGGAATATCATTTACACACCAGTCTGGCTTTGTTTCTAATCACTGTGCCATCCTCATTCAGCTTATTTCTAAAAACCCATTTGGTACCGATGACATTTTTATGCTCCGGTCTGGGTACCAAAGACCATGTACCATTTCTCTCTATTTGGTCAAGTTCTTCTTCCATTGCCTTGATCCATTCTTCATCTTTATGTGCCTCTTTGAATGATTTAGGCTCAAATTCAGAGATCATACATGAGTTTTCTCTAACCTTTCTTCTTGTAAGGATTCCTGCATCTTTATCTCCTATGATCTGCTTAGGATCATGATTCAGCTTGACATACTGAGGAATGGTCTTAACAGATTCCTCTTGCTTTTCTTCTTCATCCTCGTCTCCATTAGCAACAACATCTACATCTACTGGTGTAGGAACACTGTTACTGGTACTTGGTTGACTGGCAACCGGTTCCCAGAAGGTTACAACCGGTTCATTTACCACTTGCTCACTGTCAGTTTCCTCAGTTTTCTCAGAGGTTTCATCAACTCTCACATTGATTCTTTCCATAATTCTCTGAGTCCTATTATTGAAACACTTGAGAGCTTTTCTCTTGGTGTAATACCCTAGGAATATTCCCTCATCACATTTCACATCAAATTTTTTCTAGTGTTCGCTCCTCTTGATGTAACATTTGCTACCAAACACTCTAAAGTAGCTAACCATAGGTTTCTTACCGGTCTAATATGTTGGCATATGGACACTCCAATGAGACATTGTGTGTGATTGAAGGTTTTGTCATTGATGGCAACCTTGCAATCCTATGGCACCGGCAAGACATCATACCGGCAAAGCATTATTCAAGCAAGATAGTGCACCGGCATCAACAAGATCACTCTACACCGGTACCGACACCAGCACAAAAGAAAAGATGTATACCGGCACAAAGGCCGATAGGATTTTTGATATGTAATATTTTGATTATTATTGCAAGCCAACTTGGCAAATTGTAAAATGACTCTTGTATATAAAAGAGATCATTGTAGACATTTTAAAGTGTAAGTGTAAGGAAGCAAACAAAAAGGAAAATGATTAGGCAGACCTAATGTGCGAAATATAGGTTAAGGGTATATGTAAAGAACAGAGCAAGAACCAGTACTGAATCTAGCATTGGAGATGCTATTGTAAAGTAGTACAAGTCATTGGATTAGTATAATCCTTATTGTAAGTTAGTGTGACTTCTCATTGAGTAGTGAGCTCTAAGCAATTGGCCTTCCTGCATGTGCAGGCCCCTATTGTAAGTAATATTCTCTTATTGGCCAGTAAGTGAATATTGTGGGTCACAAATCCCACCAAGGTTTTTCCCACACCGGTTTTCCTCGTTAAACATCTTGTGTTATGGTGTTCTTTTCATGTGGATGTTTTTTATTCTATTTATTACATTAATTCTTGCATAGCAGTACACTGCTACTTTGTGTTGTACATGTTTTATCTTAAAAAAATTTGAATACCGGTGAGATACTGATTCACCCCCCCCTCTCAGTATCTGTGGGAACCCTAACATAATACTCATAAAGAGTTTTATCCTTACCTTTCTTGATGAGTGCCCAGTTCATTGTGTAGATTACAGTGCTCACCGCTTCTCTCCAAAAGGTGTGAGCAACTTTTTCTTGAATCAACATTGTTCTTTCTACTTCAACCACAGTCTGATTATTCCTCTCTGCTAGGCCATTCTATTGTGGAGTCCGAGGGGCAGACAATTACCTCTTGATTCCATGTTTTTCACAGTACTTGTTGAATTCACCGGAAGTGAATTCCCCTCCTTGATCAGTTCTAAGGCACTTGATCCTTTTACCGCTTTCCTTCTCCACTAATGCTTTGAAATCTTTGAAATTTCCAAAGGCTTTAGACTTATCTTTCAAGAATGTGACGCACATCATTCTTGAGCAGTCATCAATGAGAATCATGAAGTACCTATCACCCTGCACACTCCTAGTTTTCATAGGACCACACAAATTAGTATGCACAAGATCAAGTAAATTGTCAGTAGTAAAAGGTTTTCCTTTAAAGGTTGAGGAAGACATTTTCCCCAGTTGACACTCTCTGCACAAGGTATTTTTCAGTTTTCTTAGCATCGGCAACCCTCTAACTCCCTTCATTTACTGGCCTTCACAATGTTATCAAAGTTTACATGGTAGAGTCTCCTATGCCATATCCAATTGTCATCAAACTTGGCCATAAGACATGTACTGATATTTGCATTCAGCTAAACTAGGTTACCTTTGGTCTGCATGCTGGTGGCCACCAATTCACCATTCTTTCCTTTGATTCTTCACACTCCATTCTTGAATTCCAGAGTGAGACCACTATCATTTAGTTGGGGAACACTCAGAAGGTTGTGTCTGAGACCATCAACCCAATACACATTGTCAGCACTACTCTTTCCATTCAGAGAGATGGACCCTTTGCCTTTGACCATACATGGTGCATCATTACCAAAGTGAACCACACCACCATCATACTCTTCCAAGGATAGAAACTTGCTCTAGTCACCAGTCATATGGTGAGAACAACCACTATCAATAATCCACTCATTGGAATTATCAAATTGGGAGACAAGAGCCTTCTTGTCTGACACATCTTCCTTGACAACAACAAACACAATATCTTCATTTTCTTCATCTTTTGATTCCTCATTTGTGACACCTTCATCAACTGCCACAAAATAGTTTCTCCGGTTTCCTCCTTTGAATTTCTTGATCCTTTCCAGTTTGTCCTTGTTGTCACCATTAGGACAATTTATAGCAATATGTCCTATCCAGTTACAAGAAAAGCATTTCAAAGGGAGCTTACCTCTATATTTACCTGTTCCTTTAGGAAGTTTCCTTGGAAGAGGAGCTTCAAATTCCATCAGAATCTCCTCATCATCCATTTCTCTACTCTGTCTCAGTTCACCACTGGTGCTTGCTTCTTTTCCTTTTCTAGATGGTACAATAGAAGCTTTAAAAGTTGATTCAGTCTTTTGAACACTACCATCAAAACTATTTAGCTCATAGGCTGTCAACTTTGCAATGATGGATTCTAGGGATACCTTACTCTTGTTTATCTCAACTCCTGAATAGCAGCAACCCTTATTGCATAGACTGGTAATAAGGATCTCAGAACTTTGCTTACCACAGTGGAATCTTCCATTTTACCACCTGCACTCTTGATATCTCCAACAACGGTTTTGATTCTTATTCCATACTGTTGAATGGTCTCACCTTCAACCATCTGCATGTCTTCAAACTTCCCTCTAAGGGTTTCTTCCTTAGCTTGTTTTACATGCTCATCACCGCCATAGATATTTTCAAGAGTATCCCATACTTCTTTGGGATTTACTTTATCTTGGACATCAATAAACTCAATGTCAGATAAACTACTAATTAGGGCTTCCATGACTTGCCCATTCTCCTGCATCTCTCTCTTTTGGTCATCAGTGAGAGTACCGGTAGGGGCAACATAAGCATTCTCAACATAGCTCCAGTGTTGAGCACCCATGCTTCTGATGTATATCTTCATTCTATCTTTCCATATATTGAAATTATCTCTGTTGAACTTTGGACCTTCCCTCTTCATCATTTGACTGGGATCTTTTCCTCAAGCAGTTAAGCTTATAACATAGAGGACCTGGAGGATGCTTTGATACCAATTGATAACTCAATGATGAATGGATAGTACCAAACCGGTACTTAGAGGGGGGGTGAATCATTACAGACAAAAACACATTCCTAAAACCGGTTTGTCAGTAGACATTGTGCTTTGGCAGACAAACAGTAACACCAGTCTTAAACAGAGTACAACTGGCAAAACCTAGAATACCGAGACAAGCATAAACCAGTTGACACTTATCTTTTCATACAATCTAATACTTCATTTCCATTTCACCCTAGTGCATGAATAGGTAATCTATCATCAACAATATATAAACAGCTAGATCAACATGATTTACCTTCAGACACAAATCACTAAAACCATCACATGAATAACACCACACATGACACATAGATTTTTCACGTGGAAACCCAACTGGGAAAAACCATGATGGGGATGAATACCCACAAGCTATTTTTGAACTCTTTAGAAGTCCGCTCTGTTGGAAGCCTTGTCTAGTTAAAGACTGATACAATAGGCTATGTTAGGAACCGATCCTGTTAGGGATCACCAGGTTAAGGGATGGCTAGAATACACGGTTAAGGGTTAAACCCTGTTAAAGGTTACCTTGTTAGAGGATTTCAAGAACTCAATGGTTTTGAGTTACCCTATCAAAGGATTTATAGTAAGCCAGTTAAAGCTACCCTGTTAAAGGATTTCCCAACTGTTGAAGTGGTTAGAGATCAACAGGTATTACAATGATCTGGTAACAACACTCAATGCCAATGTAGATCCACTTTAGCTCCTCTTCACCTTCTGCACTTACACTCTGCAGGTATCACTTCTCCCCTCTAGTCTTGCAAGAATCACGTATCTCTTCACTTGGATGCACACACACAACTTTTGCCAACAACCTCAGAAAGAAACACAACAATGACCTTATAGGAAACAAATAGGTCGGTAGCATAAACCCTAAATCCTAAACCTATTAGGTTAAGCAATTCAAACGGTTCAATCCTGACCGTTGAGCACATTGCAATAAATGAAACAGTCTTGAACTGATCTCAAGACGTTCTCCATCGTTTGTTTTCTACCACTTTCATGGCGGCTGATAACCCATCACGCATTTTCACCATTTACAGACTTCACACATTCCTGAGGTAGATAGGAATAATCTCCTTCATGCAAGATCCTTCACGTGCACAAGGCTGACATGGAAACAGGATCTGTTCTTTGTTACAATGCTAACTCATCACACAAAGTCACCAGTTGAGTCACACAGGCTTGAAGCACTTCAACTGAAAACCCTAAAGTTGAGACTACCAACCGGTAGTCATAGAAAGCTTCCATGTATCGGTTCCCATATCAACATGCCAACTCACCCTGAACAAACACACTGCTTCACTTTGGCACATATACCGGTTCACAATGTTATATCGGTTCTCACATATACCAGTTCTTGGTAACATACCGGTTCTCTCTTCTTCAGCATATTGACATCAATGACAACATACAATGTCATCATGTCCTCATATCGGTTCACATAATGCCAACAATTTTGTCCATAGGTAGTGAAAAAATCATAGGGCGTCTTAAAGGTGCTGATATATTCCTGTAACTCTGATTGGAGTTTAGCTTTCTGTTTGAGCACATCTTCACAAAACATATGGGGTTGGCAGATTTTACACAAAATTAATTTACCCTCACTCATAGAAACACTGATTCTTTCTTGTAATTGCTTGAGAAACATCTTCCAAGCATTGTACTTAGTCCTCTACTACAGTACAAAGAAGTTTGAGCTTGGATAGAGAGGAGTTGGTACTGGGGAGGTTAGTACTGGGAATTAGACTGGTAAGGGTGTCAACTGCAATTTGGATGACATCCTGTTCTTTCTTCCTCTGCAATTCTTCTAGTCTCTCGTGTGCAAGTTTGATTCCTTGAAGTAGCTCAAAATCATCTTCTGATTGAGTCAGATATGTAAGAGTTAGATCAATAGGACTGGTGGAATCAACTTGCTTGGTTTGATCACCAGTTGCCTTAGGAGTTTTCCCTCCTTTGGTCTTGATCTCTTCTTTTTTTCTCTTCTCTGATTGCTTCTTCTCTTCCACTTTTTTCTTTTCTTCTTCTTTCTTCTTCTCTAACTCTTTCTGTTTCTCCTCTTCTTGTTTCTTCTCCATTTCTTTCTTCTTCTTATCCTCTTCCTGATTTTTCTTCTCCTCTTCCTTCTTCCTTTCTTCTTCCTTTCTCTTGTCTTCTTCTTTCTTTTTCTCTTCTTCTTTTCTCTTATCTTCTTCTCTCTTCTTCTCTTCTTCTTTTCTCTTATCTTCTTCTCTCTTCTTCTCTTCTTATTTTCTCTTATCTTCTGCTCTCTTCTTCTCTTCTTCTTTTCTCTTGTTTTCTTCTTGCCTTGCTTTTTCCTCTTGTTCTTTCTTTGCTTTCTCTTTGTCCAGTTTCTCATTCTCATCTTTTTCTTTGTCAGGATTGACATCCTCATTATCTGATGCATCAAAATCAATAGGGTCAATTTGTTTTGTCACTCGTTTACCTTGACTGTCAAATACCTCATCTGGTTTGTCTGAGGATAGGTCAAGTGCTTGATCAACCTGCCTAGCGGCTTCAGATACTTGGTGCATTTTGATAGCAGCTTTAGCTTGTATGTGTGTATCATTTTCTACTTCAGAAGTTTTACCTTCTAGTAACCTGAGTCACCTCCTTCTCATAAAGAAGATGCCTTTGTTCTTATCCATAATTTCAAATAACTCAGAATCTAAAGCATCAGGAAAGTACTGTGCAAAAATTTTCTCCCTGATCTCTTGTTCTCTTTCAATGGAAATGTGCCATTTATTATCTAAAGAATTATATAAAGAATCTAGAGTAACAGATTTAATCTCAAAAGGTGATAGATCATTAATACATAAATACTTAATGACCTCCTGTTCTACCTCCTCTTTCTCACTATCATTAAAGTCATCAAGCACTTTTCTCCTAATATTCTTTATTGTCCTCTGACAATGTGTCATTGGTTTATGAGAAGAAATATCTATATTTACCGGTACAAAAGTTGCTGGTACATTACCGATAGACTTCGCCTTTTTTCTTGATTGCCTTGACTTCTTTATTTCAACCTTCGGTTCAGTGTCCTCTGACTCTGATGAGTGATTCCTGGATTTTTTCTTGATTGCCTTGACTTCTTTATTTCAACCTTCGGTTCAGTGTCCTCTGACTTTTGCCAGAATAATCTCAGGTTTCTTTTTGGCTAGTGACTGCTTGGTCAAATTCAGACTGGTAGATGTAACTGGTGTAGATACCGATGGCACTGCTTTGGCTTTTTTCTTCTTTGGTTCCTCAATCAATGTGACCTCTCTAAGTAGGTACCAGTTCTTTTCTTCTTTGCATCCAATGGTGAGGCAAGTAGAGTAGAGGCATACCCGGTCAATAGGTCATTCACCACTTCATACCTCATAGGGCCAACTACTTCCTTTCTAGGTTCCATAGCTTCCATTATGCAGTCATCTGTCCTTATTGTAAAACAGATGTCATCTTCATACTTCTTCACTATATCACTAGATATCCTCATTCGCTGGTTCATCTTTAGTTTGAATTCATCAAAATACTTGTTTAGAACCTCAGGATATGTAGTTCCCACTACTTGTAGACTCTCCTTAATCTATCTCAAAACTGGTAGGTCAGTAGACCATTGAACATCACCTACTCCAGGGAAATAACCTTGAAAATAGAAGAATAGACTGACCAGAAGTTGGCCAAACTTGAGCCTCAGTGATTTGTCCTGTTTGATAGATTTTAGGTTCACCAATAATTTCTTTTGTAAGTAGGTACATAGGTCAAATTTAGTGTCTTCCTTGATCATCCTGTAAGCAGCATTCACCGCAACAACAAGGACATAATTCATTCTACTGGCATAGAATATCCTGTAACCAATCACCATGCAAGCATATTTCAGCAAATCATCTTTAATGGTGTTGATGGTCATTTCCCGTTGGTCACTCACAGAACCAGTGAGCTCTGTCATTTTAGTTTTGGTGACCTTCCATAGAGCTAGTACTTCTCCAACATTGTAGAATCCAGTGATGGCATGAACCACTTCCGGTGTGATGTCATGGGTCTGCTCGAGATACATCTTGTAACCATGCACTCTACTAAGGATAATGCGAATATGTTCTTCTGTAAATTGTTCCAAAAAGTATACTGCATTGTGTAGATTCATCTTCTCGAGGATTCTATACTCTAGTTTGATCTTCTTGTCATCTCCACAAAATAGACTTAGCTGGGAGTGAATTACTAGGGATCCTAGGTCTTCCAACTTACAGTCTATATACCCTGAAATATCTTCCTTGACAATAACTCCGGCGGGAATTTGAGATAGGGCATTGTATTTTCTTTTGAAGAAACTCAGGTGATTCTTTAGGTGCACTAGAACTAGAATGCGATGCAGAAGCCATAACCAAACGATAAGAAAGAATTTCGAAAAATACCTTCAGAATCTGAAATTTAGGTTTTCCAATATCATGCATAGTACATCACTTTGGTTGCCAGTTCACCGCTTAGTGTTCTTCACTTGTTGCTTGAAGATGATTGCAAGATTTTAAACACGATTTCTCCAAATGCTAAACAAATTGCTCTGGTTGCTCTGCTCTTGAAGATTCTTCTTTCAAAAATAGATAATTGAAAATGACGATGAAACCCTTTTTAAACAAACTCTTACCTACCATAATAAATGTATCACCGCTAGGGCACAAACCCTAATTTTTCCTTTTACCACTTGAAATCTTTTTCCAATTGATAGGTAACATATACTGATGACCATCTTTATCGGTATAAACTGAGGGCTCAAAATATTTCACCGTTATGTTCCCCCTAAGCTTTTCTGAAGCTCAGTTTGCCGGTTCAAAGACTTCTACACTAGGTGCAGAATCCAGTTCATCCTATGACTCTTCTTCTGATTTCTTTTTCCAAGTTTTATTCATTTCTATTTAAATGGTTTCTGTTGTTCACCAAAAGTGATAACCCAAGAACACCTGCAAATATTTCTATGAAATGGCCAATTTCAGTCTATGAAACACTTCAGGGCTTGGACAACATGACAAGGATATGAATCCTTCTACTCTTTAGGCTCTGCAAAACCTAGGTGGGTATACCTTTGATGCATTTAATCAGACCTATTACACACAAGATTGCATCAATCAAAAGCAGATGGATCTCAAAAGGTTCAGAAACTAAGAGATAACTGCAGATGGGCTAGATCCACACTTGCAACTCAACATTTTGAATCATGAGATGGAGGGACACTTCCACATAACATAAAATATAAAAGATATTCTGATTTTGGATTTTTAAATGGTGTTCTGACAACCTTTCAATATTACAAGAGACCAGTGCCTTATTTAGGCCACAGAGTCATGAATAAAACTGGATGAGAAATCTCATATGCAAGTTCTTTTCAACATTAAATTTTCATGTATCAGTGCCTTACATTAATACAATCCTCTTCTTTGTCACAAAACCATACTTATATGTACATATCCAATATGCATTCAAAATCATTAATGCTGGGTTTTAGGATTTAAATCCTTCCTTGAAGAATACCCAAAAGACAACATTACACTCTTAGAGGAATCTAAAAGAGACAACTCAAATTATCCTTGATAATATGAAATTATATGAATCTGAGTACATCTTGGAGACAATTTCATGGAAACTCACACATGCCTTGCATATGTGTGAACTTGCAAACTGAAACTAAACCTACAGTAAAGACAACAATGAAAACATAGACGAACACACTGTTATTTGCATTGATAAAAGGATGCCATCACTGGAACCTACAATTTCGGATTTCTCCCTTGGAGCAAATCTCTCAAAAACTGGAACCCCTACAACTGAGAAGAATTCCGAATAAAAAGGAGGAGAGAAGAAAATCAAATCTGCAACTGAATTGCCAAGTGTCTCCTCTCTAACTGAATTTTGTTCCCGTGGAAACTGCTTCTAAAATATCCCACATTTGTCAAAATTAACCTCATAATCGGATTCCTCACTCCGAGAGCTTTCCAAAAACATATAACAGTTTATACTTTGGCAAAAAATTGAGCCCTGGGCGAATTAATCCTCAACATGGACCCATCATTTAATTTTTTTGAATTTCTCTATAGTTTAAACTATATCATTTAATCATTTTAAATTTGATTTTTGCCTCCATTTGTGCTCTGATGCCTTGCCACGTGGCGGGATCTGATTGGTTGATGGGGTTGACCGGATGCCACCTGGGATGACACCTCATCTTTTGCCACTTGTCGGCCACGTCACCGCCACTGGGCTGCTTGCTTGTATGCCACGTCATCGCCACTAGGTGCCACCTCACTGGGACCCACCTGCTGGACCGCTGACTGTACCCGCCACTTGTGTGCCACATGGACGACTCTCGTTCACTTTCGCTATTTCACGGGGTTTAAACTACGTGCATCTCCCTTCGCGAAATAGCGCGAGCCATTGATCTCTCTCGAACTTGCTCGCTCGTTAACCTAGCCTTCGTCTGCAATATTTTGCTTGTTTGCCTCGGGAAGTGTGCCTATGTGGGGTCCACTTGGTCTTCTTCAAGTCAACTCCTCCATCGCCTCGGGAAGCGTGCTCGCACATGGGCCCACCTTGGGCGCCCATAGGCACCATCTATCAAAAGCCTTTAAGGCTTAGACATTATAGATGGGTTTGTTTTTGCTTATAAACATTAAAAAGAACTACCTCCCAGTCAATGTGGGATAATGCGATTAAGCCTGGGACTGCATTTTTTGAAGGTTTTCAGCTGAGTGCATCCGCCTGGAAGTTTGAAACACCTTCCAAACACCATGCAAAGGAGGAAACGGGAAAAGGTTGTGGATTTCATGCTTTACATCATTGCATAACACATCGCCAATCTTCATTTGGTTTATGGTTTCAATCTCCCCCCTTTGCATATCACATGAAATGCTGGGAATGTGACTGGCATTTTGCATTTGCCATTGAATTTGATTGTGTGTTGTTTGCTGCTACTGGAGGTTTATTTGCTGAAGTTTAAACTTTCCTTTCCTCCACCATATGTTTTAATGCCTCTTTCCAACAATCACGTGGGAGTGGAGTTGCTACTTTATTCATGCTGAAGGAGAGAAGACACCATGCCAACACTGGAGCACTTGCCTTACATCCCCCTGTAGCTCCTTCTCCATTCACATTGCATGGAAGACTACATTAATCTGGGCAAATATGCCAATGGAAATTGCATTGGTATTTGTTGTGAATAAACCATCGCTGGGAGGGGTCTCTTTGTTTGATTTGAACTTTGAATTTTGTTTCAAACTGTTGTCTTCACATGCCACACACATGGAGAACAGTAAATGTTTGCAATGGTTGTTATTTATTGAAATCCAACCCAGCATTTGCCATAAACATTTCATATTGCTGAAACTTGTTTTAAACTTCTTTTGCCAGCTAACACATGAGAAAAAAGGGGAGTGTGAACTGTTTGTACTTAATTGAATGTCTCCTTGAAAGTCGCTGGTCTGCTGGTATTAATTCGATCTGTTTTAGATCACAATCAACTTTGAAATCTAAATGGTTGAATTGATTTCCTTGGGTCTCTTTTATATGTTGGTGAATCAATTTGTGTCCTTTCAAATGATGACTCTTGACATCATTCCCTCCCAGCCGACTTATAGATCAAACATCAAAGGGTGCAATTTGAATCTTTGTAATTTATTTGAATGTTTGAAGTATGAGAGCAAAAATTTGCACCTCATAGGGACAAACTTGTCCTTTCTTTTTGTTATTCCTTATTTGACTTCACATCAAATTTGCCTGACAAGCTGCTATCTTGCATTTATCAAAATCTTCTACACCTTGTAATTGAATTTGCTTTAGAACTCCATTTTAATTATCCTCCACCAGCTGAATTACATTTGCTTGGATTTCATTTGCTCTTTTAAACACTACACCAGTCGCCAAAACACATTTGGCTGAATGTTTCAAAAAACCTTCTCAAAACACATCCCATTTACTTTGTACTCACATGCCAATTGCATCACAATCCACATTTAAATATTCTAAAATTCCTCAATAAACAAAGTTGCCAATAAAATAATACGACACAGGCATGATCCAGGTCGAGCCCCAAAGTGGGTCCGACTAAAAAAAAATTCGTTTCCAAGCAAGTGGGCTCTGGAATGCTTCACTGACCTCAAACATACCTCTGGAAATGATCAGCATCATTTTCGGATCATTAATCCGCATTTTACAACCTTCAGGCAATTAAGCCACAATTTTCGCATTTAATCGCGAAGACGTAATTTTCAAACCTATCAAAACACCTTTCTGGAGCTCGCCATCTGACAGGCGTGTACTCTGATATACAAGGATGACTTCTACTAAATGGTTTATCAAGATGAGTCCTGAGCGAAGAGATATTAATTTCTGAAAACGGCCAACTGGCTTTGTCGACACTGCGGACCTGATGAAGTCAATGTTCTGGCAACACATGATGCCTTTCTCAAAAATATCAAACGACCTCCGTAGGCCCTCAAATTTGGAACACAGGTACCTTTAAGTACATATTAAATCTTTGAATTCTTATTTCGATCACCAGACTGACAGGATGCAAACGACGCGCTCACAAAAATGGCTATATTAACTGATATAACACTGGAAGTGCGGATAACTGAATTTGATGGCAAAATGAATCCTTTTGAAAACCGATCAAACGGATTGATAAAGGCTTGAAATTTGAAATGTAGATCACCATTTATACCAACATTAGCCCGAAACAAACATTCTGACATGACATTCACCGGGACATTTTTACACTTGTGCAAACATCACAAACTACAAACGGATTTGGCTATGAAAATGGATCAAACGGATTCGTTAGGACTTGAAATTTTGTAGGCTGACTCACATTTATGCATACAATTGAATCCATTTTGAATTTCTCCATGATGATCAACAGGGAAAAATATATAATCGCTCAAAGTAGGCTACTCAATAAAATTTGCACTTGTGCCTAGAATGCACTTTCAACTCACCCCTCGAAATGGGTACTTGATAAACTTCTCCAAACTGAATTCTGAAAGTTGCAACACACTAAATAGGCCAAATTAAAGGCGTGGGACATGAATCCTGAGCCTTACCCTCTGAAAATCAACCGGCTCCATTTTACCCCCTTGCTAACTAGGCCTTTCAAACTGACTTATTTTAATCATTCGGAAATGTCGGGCAAATTTTTGAAATGGGGCTATAAACTTGACTCAGTTTTAATTAGTCCCAATAGTTTCAACATCAATCTTCCCTTCTGGAGTGATGGGTATATCACCTGATAGGTTCTTTCTGATTCCGCAAGTTCTGGCAGTGTGTCTCGGTTTGTTGCAATGATAGCATACCATTCCAGGTGTTCTCCATGGTTCATTATTCATACTTTCATTCTTCCTTCTGCATGTTGTAGCAGTGTGACCGCTACCATGATAGATCAAACAATTTGCTCTCCAACTAGTAGTCGCTTCATAACCACCTAACCGATGGTCATAGGTATTGTACCGGTTGGGATTCCAATTCACAGAAGGTTCCGAGATGACTCCATGAGTCCTTGGAGGATATCTCCCAATGTTGTGCAAAACTGACCTGCATTCAAATGCTCTATGCCCAAACTTGTTGCATGCATAACAGTTTCTATTGAATCTATTGGATCTAGGCATATTGTTTTGAAAATAAGGAAAATTGTTGTAGGCCTTGCTTCTACACACATTGGTAGTATTTCCCTCTTTGAGACAATTAAAGTAAATTGTTGGCATTTTTGTTGTTTATGTTGTGATTGTCATTGATTGACACACACTTGTATTGAGATCCCCTTTATATATATGAGCTTGAGCTCAACTGGTATTTGTTCCAACCAGTATGTTGTATTCTAGTCTTTAGACTAGTGGTGATTTTGCAGAATGTGTTTCCTGGTCTGAAGTGGAATATCGACCCCAAGTAATTCGTAGATCTCAAGCGGTATGAGGGAGAAAAGCGACACAACACATTCTTGCCAGTCTTCATTTTTGTCAAACCGGCAACCGGTATTTTGTATGAACCGGTAATACTTTGTGATGAGTTACCAATCCACCGATTGTTTGATGGTGCCGACACATTGACGGTGCTTTTTGTGTCGTGTTACTGAGTATGTATAGATTCACTGAACCTAGGAAATTGTAATGTAATCCTATTGGACTGACATGAAATCAGATTCCTTTAAAAGGACATCATGTCTAGGGTTTTAAGTTGTTGCCAAAAGGGTTAATGTCATGCTAGGGTTTAAGGTGGTTGTTGAGTTGTTGGAAGAACGATCTTATCTGAGAAGATCAAGTTGTAACTTAGAGAGAGATAGAGAAGACTGAACTAATGCTGGAATGCATTAACTATGAGCAATATTGGATCTAACCAAGCAGTTTGTGCTATTAGATAGATCACACACTTGTTGATTACTCACATCTTTGACAAGTCTTTAGCCCTTAACTGGGTAGGCCTCAAAGCCTTTGTAAAATCTTCTAACAAGGTGGTTCATACATGTGAATCTAAAATCCTCTAACAAGGTAGTCTTTAATAAGACTTATCTCCTAATAGAGATTGAGATTCCTCACAGCATATATTCTGGTGAAGAACATTGTAAGACCTTAACCGGTCTGGTTTCTATTCTGCAGATAGTGACTTGTGAGTTCCATCTCACCGTGGTTTTTCCCAGTTGGGTTTCCACATCAAATATCTTGTGTTATGGTTGTATTGCTTTTGTGGGTGAATGCTTTATTCGCATTTTGGTTTGCATGTGTAGTAACCGGTTTGTCTGTTAGACTATTTTACCGGTTTATCTTTAGACTGTGTAAGTGTTTAAGTGCATTGATTTTTGGCATACTAATTCACCCCCCCCTCTTAGTATTCATCAATTGGTATCAAAGCCAACCTTTCTATAAGTTTAACCACTTGGAAAGAGATATGGGGGAATACACCATGAGGGAACTTACTCAATGGCTCACTCAGTCTGAGCAAGCCTATGATGATCTTATGGTCAAATACAAGGCATCTCAAGAAAAAAGGAGAGAACATGCAAAAAAGCTGATGGAGCTATCTGAAAGTAGTTCTGAAGATGAAGCTAATATGGAAGCCATGATAGCAGAAGTAAATAAGTTGAATGAATCAAACTCCAACCTAAGAAAGGAATTGGAAGGACTGACTATTCGGTTTAATCAACAGCTTGAGAACCGTAGGAAAGCTGAAGATCGGATAAAGGATAGAGATTAGTGCATTGACTGCTCACCTTCATGAGAGCAGAATGGAAAAGGAAGACATGCAAGGAGAATTGAACATAGCCATCTCTGAAAATGCAAGCCTAATGGAGACAAATACTGCTATTTCCAAAGAACTCTCTGAGTCAAAGGAAATACTTGCTAAGTTTGGCAAAAGTACTATCAAGCTAGAGCAAAAGCTTGAGTCAACTAGATCGGCAAAGAATACCAATGGTCTTGGTTTCTTTGGACATGAGGAAGGAGAATCCTTAGGAACAAATGCTGAAGCATCAAAGAGGCAACCGACACTCAAAGGAAAAGGTAAGTAAAAATTCAAACCTGTTTGCTTTAACTGTTTTAAAGAAGGACACACTGCCAATGTATGTAGGAGAAAAGCCTACAATAATTTTCCATATTTTATCAACAATGTACCTAGATCCAACAAGTTCAATGGTCATTGTTATGCATGCAACAAGTTTGGGCATAGAGCATTTGAATGCAAGTCTATGATGGATAACACTAGAAGATATCCTCAAAGGACCCAAGGAACTGGTCCTGAACCTTTTGTGAACCGGAACCACAACCAGTTTAATATCTTCAATCATCAGTCAAGAAGTGGTGGCCATCAAGCGGTAACCTGATGGAGAGAAAATTGTATGATCTTTCATGGTCATGGTCACACTACTGCAACATGCAGAAGGAAAAATGGAAACATGTACAATGGACCTTGGAGAGCACCTAGATTGGTTTGCTATCACTGCAACAAATCAGGTCACATTGCAAGATTCTGCAGAAGTAGAAAAAGTATATCTGATGATATACCGGTCACTTAGGAAGGAGAAATCGATGTTGAAACAGTTCAAATAGACATGAACAAAACCTACAGGAAGAAACCAACAATGTTGGAAGAGGAACCGATTTTTGCACCTAGTGTGGAAATATCGGAACTAGCAAACTAAGCCTCGAAAGGCTTAGGTGGAGCAAACGGCGAAATGCTTTCGAACCCCCAGTTTACACCGGTAAAAGACCTTAACTGGTATACGATACCTGTTGCTTGGCAAAAGACCAGAAATGATGACAAGGCAAATTAGGGTTTACGCCCTAATAGAGGAGCATTAATGGCAGTAGGTGAGAGACATGTATAAAAGCCTATTTCAAATCATTTCTCACTATCTGTTTTCAAGAAAAGAAAAATTTTCAAGTGCAGAGTGAAGAAAAGGCAATTTGAGCTAAGATTTCAAGAAATTGATAAACCTTGAAAGAGATTCAAATCCAATTTGCAAGTGGTAGTGGAGAACACAAAGCAGTGATTTGGCAACTGACGAAGAGTGGAGTGAAGTAGAATCAGGAAGCCCTAAATTCGCGTTTGAAAGGTATTTTTCATGTTCTTGATATACTCTACAATGGCTTCTGCATCTCATACCAATTCGAGTACATCCATTGAGTCAGAAAGTTTTATTCAGAGTAAGTCCAAATATAATGCCTTATCACAAGTACTGGCTGGAGTCATAGTTGAAGAGGGAATTTCTGATTATATTGATTGCAAAATAGAAGACCTAGGGTCTTTAGCTATTCACACCTAGTTAGGTCTATTTTGTGGCAAGGACAAAAAGATCAAACCGGAGTTTAGTATCTTAGAGAAGAAAAAACTCCATAATGCAGTATATTTTCTAGAAGATTTTACGGAGGATCACATTAGGATCATTTTGAGCAGAGTCCACGGTGACAAGATGTACCTAGAGAGGACGCATGATATTACACCTCAGGCAATTCATGCAGTCACCAGTTTTTGCAACATAGGGGAAGTGCTAGCCCTAAGAATGGTAAGCAAAACCAAAATGGCCAAGCTCACCAGTTCAACAAGTGACTCACGGGGCATGACAGTTAATCCTATCAAGGATGATCTGGTGAAATATGTCTGCATGGTGATAGGCTACAGAACGTTTTCAGCTAGCAAGATTAATTCTATATCTGTTGCAGCGGTAAATGCCGCTTACCAGATGATTAAAGAGGATGCATCTTTTGACTTAAGCACTGGTATGCAGAGGCAACTCCTGTTGAATCTAAAGGAAATCAAACAAGACAATTCACTGAGGTTTAAGTTTTGACAACTACTGATAAGGTTGTTCTTCTATTTCCAAGGCTACTTTCCTGGAGTAGGAGATGTCCAGTGGTCTCTTGATCAACCGGTAACCAAGCAGATCAAGGAAAGTGTACAAGCCATTGGAACCGGTTACCCTGAAGTACTAAACAAATATTTTGATGAGTTCAGAAGAAAGATGAGTCAAAGGGTAAGAATCTCAGGTGATATAGTAAAGAAATACAAAGATGACATCTGTTTCACCATTCAGCTAGACAAATGCTTAATGGAGGCTGTTGAGCCTAGAATGGAGGAAGTGGAGCCAATGGGCTATGAAGTTATGTATGATATGCTGGAAGGGTATGCCTCAACCCTTATTGCCTCGTCTCTTGATCCAAAGGCTAAAAGGACCGGAACCTACTTGGAGAGGATTGCACTGGCTGAAGAACCATCTGTTAAGAAAGGAAAAGAACCAGCAGCAAAAAAAGCCAAGGCAGTGCCTGCAGCATCGGCACTGGCTACCACTGCAACTCCAAGAGTGACCAAGTAGTCACCAGCAAAGAAGAAACCAGAGGTAACACCGGCAAAAGTCTTTGAAAGAAAAAGGAAGACTAAGACAAATGAACCGGACTCCAAAGAAACCGAATCTAATGAAAAGCCAAAGAAGGCCAGATAGACAAAGAAGATGAAGAAGAATGAATCGGCAGCATCCGCACCGGTAAATGTTGACATCTCCTCATACAAACCTTTGACACATTTTCAAATGACAGTTAAGAATATTAGGAGAAAATTACTTCATGATTTAGTAGATTATTATGATGATTTTAGTGATGAGGAGAAGGAAGAAATATTACAAAAAATCATTATTTATTTGTGCAAGAATGACCAGTCACCATCAGAGATTAAATCTCAGACACCAGCTTCTTTATTTAAATCATTAGATAATAAATGGAACATTGCCACTGAAAAAGAATAGGAGATTAGGGAGAAAGTTTTTTCACAGTACTTTCCCGACCTCTCAAATTCAGAATTGTTTGATGTGTTACATCAAAATAAAGGTCTCCTCTTCATAAGGAGAAGAAGACACTGGCTATTGGAGGGAAGAATTGATGATGTGGAAAAAGATACTCATCAGCATATGAATCATGTTGTTCTAGCTCACAAAGCACGAATGGCCAACCTCCAAGCAGAAAAAGAACCGGTTATTTCCAAACCGGATGAAGCTTTTGATGAGGAAGGAAACCTGGTTGAAGAACCAATCGACACTATCGATGTCGATGCCCTAGATGTAGAAGATGTCACTTAGGACATACCTTTTGAGGGAATAGAACAAGGGCAACAGGCCGAACAGGGTGGTGAGCAAGCTAAGGACACATAGGAAGTGGCTAAGGAATAGGAAGAGAAAAAGAAGAGGGATGAAGATGAGAAAAAGAAGAAAGAGGAAGAGAAGAGAAAAGAGGAAGAAAAGAGAAAGAAGGAAGAGGAAGAGAAGAAGAAGAAGAAGGAAGAGGAAGAACAGAAGAAGAAGGAAGAGGAAGCAAAGAAGAAGAAAGAAGCAGAGAAGAAGAAGAAAGAAGAGGAAGACAAGAAGAAGATGGAAGAGGAAGAAAAGAAAAAGAGGGAAGAGAAAGAGAAAGAGAAAGAAGAGAAGGAGAGGAAAAAGAAAGAAGAAGAAGACAGTGAACAAGAATAGAAGAAAGAAGCAAAGAAAAGGAAGAAGGCAGAAGCAGACAAGGCAGCGAAAGCAATGGAGAGCACTCAGATGGAGACTTCGAAGGCAACCGAGAGCCAAGACAAATCAACTGATATCTCGAGTCCTATTGATCTCCAATCTGTAAGTGAGTTGGAGCTTATGTAGAGCATCAAGGTTGCCTAAGAGCGCCTTGAGATCATTCACAGGAAAAAGGAACAGGACATAATTTAGGCAGCTATAGACACCCTTACCAGTTTAATCCCTGGTACTAATCTTCCTAACACTAAATCATCACTAGCACAGCTCAAACTACTATGTACTATAGTGGATGATCAAGTGCAGAGCCTGGAAGAAGTAGCTGAGGCCAATGTCAAGAAAGAGCACCAAAAGGCTCTTAACATTGCTCTGGTGAAAAAGATGAATGAGCTTAGGACTGAACTACTGAAAGACCAAAAGGACATAAGGAATGCCTTGGATGAGGGAAACTTGCTACTAAGCAAAATCTATCAACCTCATCTATTCTGCGATGATGTGCTAGCCAAGAAGCAAAAGCTTCAAATGGAATTACAGTCCTACTTGGGCACATTTAAGACACCTTATGATTCCTTTGCAACATATGGGAAAACCGTTCACCAGTTCCAGATCCAGTCAGCCAAGATGGAGCAAGAGATCAGTACACAGTCTAGGGATTTGCAAGAGCTTCAACTGGTTTTACTTCCGTGACTGAAAATTCTTCAGAAGTGTTATCTGAACCTGGATGCCTTGACAGTCACGCAAGAACTGAGCACAGTTGATGCCATGGAGGAACAGGTATCCCAGATGCAAATAGAGAAAGAAGTGGCAACCTCTCTACTTGAGTCCTGGTCTCTATCCATGAAACAATTTTTGCAGGACTATAAATCAGTTTTTGACAAGTATTATTCATTATTGTCATAAACTTTTATATATATATATGGAAACAAGGTTATTCAACGGTACTTTGTCATTATTGGCAAAGGGGGAGAAGTATCTAGTTTTTGTTTTTAAAATTTTGATCTTCTGACACAGGGGGAGAAGAATCTGGTTTTGAAATTTTGATATATGTTTTGATATATTCTATATGCTCTGATATCTCAAGGTTTATGCTCTGTATACAAAATTGTTATACATTGTATTGCTTAAGGGACAGTGTATATGCTCAGGGGGAGCAATTTTGTTAATGGCATGTTTTTGGTTCTAAAACACTTAGACGTCAAAATTTTATTTTCCTAAGTGTTGCCATCAATGCCAAAGGGGGAGATTGTTGGCATTTTTGTTGTTTATGTTGTGATTTTCATTGATGGACACACACTTGTATTGAGATCCCCTTTATATGTATGAGCTTGAGCTCAACCGGTATTTGTTCCAACCGGTATGTTGTATTCTAGTCTTTATACTAGTGGTGATTTTGCAAAATGTGTTTCCCGGTCTAAAGCGGTATATCGACCCCAAGAGGTTTGTAGATCTCAAGCAGTATGAGGGAGAAAAGCAGCACAACACATTCTTACTAGTCTTCATTTTTGTCAAACCGGCAACCCGTATTTTGTATGAACCGGTAATACTCTGTGATGAGTTACCAACTGGCATTTTGTGATGAGTTACCAGTCCACCGATTGTTTGACGATGCCGACACATTGATGGTGCTTTTTGTGTCGTGTTACTGAGTATGTCTAGATTCACTGAACCTAGGAAATTGTAATGTAATCCTATTGGAGCGACATGAAATCAGATTCCTTTAAAAGGACATCATGTCTAGGGTTTTAAGTTGTCATCGAAAGGGTTAATGTCATGCTAGGTTTAAGGTGGTTGTTGAGTTGGTGGAAGAACGATCTTATCTGAGAAGATCAAGTTGTAACTGAGAGAGAGATAGAGAAGACTAAATTAATTTTGGAATGCATTAACTGTGAGCAATACTGGATCTAACCAAGCAGTTTGTGCTATTAGATAGATCACACACTTGTTGATTACTCACATCTTTGACAAGTCTTTAGCCCTTAACCGGGTAGGCCTCAAAGCCTTTGAAAAATCCTCTAACAAGGTGGTTCACTTCTGTGAATCTAAAATCCTCTAACAAGGTAGTCTTTAATCGGACTTATCTCCTAACAGACATTGATATTCCTAATAGGATCTGTTCTGGTGAAGAACATTGTAAGACCTTAACCGGTCTAACCTTAACTGGTCTGGTTTCTATTCTGTAGATAGTGACTTGTGAGTTCCATCTCACCGTGGTTTTTCCCAGTTGGATTTCCACGTCAAATATCTTGTGTTATGGTTGTATTTCTTTTGTGGGTGAATGCTTTATTCGCATTTTGGTTTGCATGTGTGCTAATCGGTCTGTCTGTTAGACTGTTTTACCGGTTTATCTTTAGACTGTGTAAGTGTTTAAGCGCATTGATTTTTGGCATACTAATTCACCCCCCCTCTTAGTATTCATCACAAACATGTTTAAATTTTTTCTTACCTTTATCCTTGGATATTGGTTGCTTCTTTGATGCTTCAACTTTTGTTCCAGAGGTCTCACCTTCCTCATAACTAGAGAAACCAAGTCGAGTAGTATTCTTTACTGGCTTTGCTGATTCTAGCTTTTGCTCTAGCTTAGCAGTACTCTGATTGAATTTGGCAAGTATCTCCTTTGACTCAGTAAGTTCCTTGGAAATAGAAAGATTGGATTCCATCAAGGTTGCATTCTTATAAATAGCCATGTTTAGTTCACCTTGCATTTCTTCTTTTTCCACTTTACTCTCCTAGAGATGAGTGGTAAGGGTACTGATTTCTTGCTTCAGCTTGGAGATCTCATGATCTTTGTCTTTTACCAGATTTTCATCTTTCCTTCTGTTCTCAAGCTCTTGACACATTCTGATAGTCAGTCCTTCCAACTCTCTTCTTAGGTTGGCTTTAGATTCATTTAGTTTTTCAACTTCTTCAACTAGGGCATCCATGTCTACTTCATTAGAAGAGCTATTTTTAGTAAGCTCCATCAGTTTCTCAGCATGCTCTCTTCTCTTCACCAAAGAGGCTTTATACTTGACTTTGAGTTCATCATAGGCTCTCTCAGTCTGAGTGAGATGATGAGTAAGTTCCCTCACACTGTATTCCCCCATTTCTCCTTCCAAGTGGTTAGAGTTAAAGAAAGTTTGGCTCTGATACCAATTGATGAATACTAAGAGGGGTGGCGAATTAGTATACCAAAAAATACTATAATCAATCTTTTAAATAGTTTAGTAGATAATCGGTGCAACAGTTTCACTAATAAACTAGTTAAGATAAGTGCAAACCAAATAGAAAACAAAGCATTTACACCCACAAAATCACAATCACCATAACACAAGATATTTGACAAAATAAGGAGATGATACGTGTAACCAAAAGTGGCAAAATGTGATATATATATATATATATATATATATATAGTTTGTTGATTTTTTTATTTTAATTTTTTTTAGTTACTATTTTTTGCTAACCTTTGTTTCAGCGCAACTGCTTGTGTATCAATGCCTTTTCTTTAAGGCACCTGTTCTTGTACATCAACACCTATGTCTACACCAATCAATTTTCTATTTTTGGGGAGTAATAACGATTTTATAGCTTGTTTATGCTAGTCAAAGGCTCAATTTGCTACTAGTGACTTGTGGTTTTGTAGGTTCTCTTGCCAAATTCTTTTGATTTCCACTAGTTTAGTTGCACTAAATTAGAGTAGTGGGTAAATTTATTTGTTTTCCATGTTTTGAAAGTAGTTATTGGTGTATGTTCTCCCTTGTGCAAAATTGGTTGATCAAATACCTCACTCACTTTCACTTTTTGTTTAGATTAGATCCTAAGGTGTTGTGTTTGTATCCTCTCCCCTCACCTTTGTTGATCTTAGGTGTAATAGGAATACCAACACCTTTATTTATTTTTTAAATAGGAGGCCCTCTTAGATATTTCATCACCTCAGGGGACAACCTCAATCATGTGAACTAGTAGGGTATATAAAGGGGTGAGAACAAAAGTTGTAGCCCAATCTATGTCACATTGTAATTATCAAAATAATGAAGCTTGGGTGATACCAAGATAGGGGTGTAGGGTTGGTCTGAGTGACTTGACTAACATTCTCGACCCATGATTGTGATGGACTAATTTTCAAATTTTGTGCCTCATGCACCTTGAGTCTATAGTGGACTCCCTAGAGTACTTGTAAAAGCCTAGAGACTTCACCAGTTATTCTTTTGGCTCACTACCTTTGGGGAGGGAAAGTTCTCATATTATGTCTCTTTTTGATCAAGATACAATTCACTTTGGACAAGGCTTGGTCTCCAAGGTAAGAAGTGTATGGTGTTTCATAACCATACCTTCTCTAGATATCCTTCACATGGTAATATGGCACTAAGGGGATGGATGTTGCCATTTTTCTAGAGTGGGGGTATGTATAAACCTTGTGAGTCTGCAAGAATATACATACCCACTTGAGCTTGGGAAATGTGCAAAGTTTTGGGTATGTCTTCTTGTGCAAAATTAGTATAAGCCAAATAACCTTACCCTTATAAGTAGTCAAGAGTTTTCCATTGTGTCTACTATTTAATATATCTTACCAAGAGAAGCCATTTTTTTCTCCAAAATAGTCCAAATACTTGTCTACACTTTGGCATTTGCACTTGTATTTCAGTGCCTATGCGTATAAAACCCCATATGTGATTTTTGACAGAGGTGACTGGGATTCAGCTCTTGTGCATCTGATTTTTCACACATGCACTCTATTAAATCTGATAAATATCTTCTATATAAATTTTCAATATTTTACAAACCTTGACACCAATTACGACCCTCAATGACTCTAGGAAGACCTATCAAACCTGTACACCCAAAATATTAAGAAAGATCTTCATTAAACCAAATCCCTAAAATCATCCTCCAATATTGACCTCCATAATTCCTTCATCTCCATAGAAAATCCTTAAGAATCCATAACCCCATTTTCACCAAAACCCTTTTTCCCAACCTTCATTTTGGACTTAGGAAAACAAATCAATCCTTTCATCAATCAATACTCCAAAATCCCAAACCCAATAAGGTAAAGGTTTAGAAAAAATTTAGTTATAACCTTATCCTTTGTACTATATATCTAATATAGTTCTTGAGAACTTATCTATCTTAAGTATTATATTTCATTAGCCCTAATCATTTGGATCAATTAGCTTAGGAATTTGACTCTCTTCAGTTAGTGACATCCAAATATCTATATCTTATTTTGCTTGGGAACTTGCCTATCCCAAGTAGAAGAATATAAAATCCTAAAACAACTTCCTTCACTAAGGATCTAGAAATTACCAAGCTTATTTTGACCTTAGTTTATCCAAATACAAAAATCTAATCCCAAATCCAAACATCCATCTAAAAATCCCAAAGAACCAAAAATCAAGACTCAAAATCCACAAGTCATATTCCTAGTCCAAGAGTTTAGGTTGTCAACCAACGCCCAATCCTTTCAACATCCATCCATCCTCAAACTAACCTTAGTTAGTACCTACATTCAACCAAATGAACCTAAGTCTATCATTTAGCTCATACTCACCTCAACTTGACTTATATATCCCCAACCTTTCGAAACACTCTAATATTAACCCTAGACCAACTCAACGTTACATCATATCCATATCAAACCAATTCAAAGCTCTTGCATACCTCAACTTCCCAAAAAAATTTAACACCAACTTTTGACCAACCATAAATCCAACATCCTCAACCAAACAAACCCTCCAAATTATAACGCACTGGTCTCGCCATTGTATGGTATACACAAGGGCTCAACGAAAAAGGATCATGGTATCCAACACAAATGAACTCCCCTTTGTGATGCCCAAAATTTCAAGTCTACCACAATCACCACATGGAGATCAAACTTTTGTAGATCAACGTAAGGTCTCCCGTAGGATAGCCACATTCCTACAAGATGGTTATAACCAACAAATGATGGAAAGAGCCATAAATATCTATCAAAATGCACGCCTTAGAACTCATAAAAAATGAGACTAGACTTCCACTATGTTTTGACTATTGGCAATTGACACTCATCTATTGGATTCTAGTGCATGGATAATGGATTAGGGTTGTCATTGATGGAAACTCTCCTTGGAAATTCTATCTGATAGTTATGGATTTTGGTAACCAGTAGAGGAATTAGTCCGGTAATTTTTCATCGGTATTTCGGGATAAGCAAAGCATTTTTGGTCCAGAATCTTTATGGTGATTGTGATGGTCAAATTTGCAAATGGGATAATTGGACCGACTTGTAGAAGTCATTTTGACATCATTTGGTTGGTATGCAAATGTTTTAGAGATCTGATCTAAGCCAGCACTTAGTTACACGTTACATTGCATATTATGGTTGGCCGACTTGATGAATGTTTACTTTGTAATTGTGGATATATATGACCAATGAAGGAGATCTTTTTCATGGATGATATGATCGAGTGGTGATTGAGAAACCTATTTGGCATAGTTTCACGTGCGCATTCTTGATCTGATAGCTGATTGAGAAGTAGAATAGAGCAGAGTTGCATAGGTGTTTTAGTTAGACTTTTTGCACTTACTTGAAACTCATCTAGGCATTGTTTGATGCTATTTTGGAGTTCAATCATTGTAGTTATCATTTTAAATGATTTGTAAGTCAATGAGACTTCCATATTTTAATTGAACCTTTGGTTCTAGGCAGTGTGCCTGAATGCAAGTGCATTCCCCTTTTGTAATATTTATATACTCCTAATCATAGTATATGAATATTATGGGTTCCAATCCCACCATGGTTTTTCTCTTTTTGGGTTTCCACGTAAATATCCTGGTGTTATGATTTTGTGTTTGATTATCTTGTGTTTCTGCATTTTACTTTCTTGCATTTGCTTCCGATGATCTGAAAATAAGTTTGAAAAATTATTTACTGGTAGAACACTGATTCACCCCCCTCTCAATGTTCCTTGATTTCAACAATTGGTATCAGAGTCTAGTTCCACTAGGGAAGCCTAACCACTTGAGGAAGGTTCAGGAGATTGAATCAATGGATTCTAGTTTGTAGAGACAACTTTGTGTGGCCCTTGAGGATCTTGATGCAGCAAGAAATAAAATAAGTTCCTTAAAGAGAAACTTGAATGCAGCTGAAGACTTTATTAATGATTTGAAATATTAATTCAACACTTTAAGAGACAAGAGGAAAGAACCGATGGAAAAATCGAAGGAGAAAGAAGAACAAAGCATGGAAAATCAGGACAAAGATGATGAATGTGATAAGCTTGCTAGAGAGAATGTTGTATTGAAGAATGAGATGCAATCCATTGTGATGAAGCTGACTAAGGAGATTGAAGACCGAAAGAAGAATGAAGAAAGTCTGACTCAATCATTGAAAGATGGATCAGATGAATGCTTCAGGCTTACTTATGAAAATGATCAGTTGAAGCTTGAGTTAACACAATCAAGGAATAATGGTAAAGAACTTGAAAGACAGATTGTTGCCCTAAGAGATGAACTTGCTACTGCAAATGAATAAAAAGACAAATTAAATGCTAGCTCAACAAGGTAGGATGAGATGCTGGATAGTTAGAGACATGGAAAAGACATGCAAGGACTTGGATATGAGAAAGGAGAATCCTTTGGTTTTGGTCAAAGCAATACAAAACCTAAAAGCAAGAATCCTCCAGTAAGACAACCTAATGCCTATAAATTCATTGGTCGATGTTTTACTTGCAATAAATTTGATCTTATGGAAAATCAATGCAAAATTAGGGTGAATAATGGAATGAATAATGTGAACAATGGTCCTACCTTTATCGGTCAGTGTTTCATATGCAATATTTTTTGTCACAAGTCAAACATGTGCAGAACAGTAATGAACAATTTTTCAGAACAAGAGATGTTATGCTTGTGGGATGTTTGGAAATATCTCTAACCAATGCAGGATGAGACCAAATCGGATGAATTTAAGACCTATGCAGGGAAATGTTGTTTTCCATGCATGCAACAAGACCAGTCACATTACAAAATATTGCAGAAGAAAGAATATTAACAAGAATGCTCTGGCAAACAACAATAAAGCTGATGAAAAGGGCAAAGAAAAGGTATAAGACATCTAGAACAAGCATGAGAAGATGTGGGTTAAAAAGGATGAATCCAAGGTAGCTAGTGGATCTGTACCTGAGTCCGGTGCAAGATCTTCATCCGGTAACTAAGGCATTTGGCCTTAGGGGGTGGTATTTTCATGAAAATTTTTGCAGAACCCCCTAAAGAGATCTATGATCGATCTAGGTTGATTGCAGATGCTTGGAGATGATTATCCAGAATTCATCGTACTGATCTTGGAATCTAATGGAATGGATTATGTTGAACAAGGCACTCGATTGACCTTTACAGTTGTATTTATTTCAACTTAAAGTTAGGGTTTGCAAACCTAAAAAGGGAAAAATGTGAATCATTTCTCACATTGCGAGCGAAGAGTTGAAGCTATAGAGCAAGGTGAACTAGTTTTCAAGGTGATCAAAAGGCTTGAGGTGATCTGACAAGGAGTTCTTGTGAATCCAATAGAAGAAAAAGGTATTTACTGAAGCATGTTTATCCTTTGAGCCCTAAATTTATTGAAATGGTGCCTTATTATATTATAATCATTTGGTAGTATAATTTCTTGAGCAAGCAAGGCTGTAATTCAAAAGATATCCATTTAAATCTATTAAGGATGATCCTAATGGTGCTTTTTTGTCTATTCCATATGGAGTTCTTCATGTTGAGGATGTTAGGGCATACATTCACTGCACAATTAAGGAACCCAAAAGTAAGGATATATTGACCTTGTATACTAGTCACATAATGGATGAAGTTGGAAACCCCAAACCAGAATATGTACAGTTACAGAAGAATGGTTTTACGTAGGATGAATGGGTAAGATATATTTTGAGTCATGTCCATGATGAATTCATATGGTTGAACATACCCTACAAGATAGCCAATCAAGCCATTCATGCAGTCACATGTCTGCACCAAACTGGTGGAAAACCTAATTTGAGGAAGGTAACAAACCCAATTGTGACAAAGCTAACCGATGCACAATTTCACAACGAGTGAATGATAACTGATGATATCTTAGAGCATGATGTTAAATTTGCATCAATGATTATCAAGTACAAAGTTTATCAGTCTAGCAGATTGAATTCAATCTCCAGTACTGCAATATATGCAGCCTATCAGATGGTGAAAGAGGATATGTAGTATGAGTTGTGCATGGTTATTCTTGAAGAGCTCCTGAGCAATTTGAAGAAAATCAAAATAGACAAGAAGATTGTTTTCAAATTTAGTTCATTGATTGTCTATCTAGCATTGTACTTCATGAATGAAATCCCCAACACAGGCAGAGTCCAATGGACATATGACTTACCAGTAGCCACTTGGATCAGGCAAGGTTTGAAGATATTGGGAAATAGAGAGAACTTGACAGCTTCCCTTTGGAGTTTCTTCAAAACCTTCTAAGGTAGAATGAAGAATAGAGGGAGCATCCCTAAAGAAGTGGTGGAAAAATATGCTGACACTATTTGTTCTACAGTGGACAAGGACCAGTGCCATATGGAGGCAGTAGAACCAAGGAGAGTGTGGATAATGCCAATGGGCTATGAGGTTGATGCTCCAACTCTTGAAGGTTATGCTCAACACCTTTTGAGAAAACCAGTTGACCCTTCAAAAGAAAAAAATGGCACATTCAAAGAAAAGGATATGGAACTGCATAAGAAGCTTACCTAGCTTGAAAGGAAAAGAAAATTAACAAAAATGCTTGAGGCAGTGGCTGAGTAGATGGGTTTTACCAGAGAAGATATCAAGAAAGCTAAGGAGAAGAAGGCTCAGATGGAAGCAAAGATGGAATCAAATAAGCCTAAGACTTAAGTGGTTCCCTTTAAAGCAAATCCTAAAAGGATGAAGTCTTCCCCTACTCCGATGAAGTCATCAACAACTCAAAGATCATCCAAATTATGAGTGTTTAAGAAAAAGAATAAACCAAAAATAACTTATGTCGATGTATCTCCAATTGCATCTGATACAGAGCCAGATGAGGAAGCAAAGAAAGAAAAGAAGAAAGGAGAATTTGTCAGAGTAATTAGGAAACCATAGTCTGGTGGTGCTCAGCAAAGCAAGAAAACAAAATCAAAACCCTCTCTAACTGACAAACCTAAACGAGGAAGAAAGATAAGGACAAAGCTTGATGAAAGTCTCAAATCCGGCAAGGTGGAAGGTAAATACACCATCATTCCTCCATTGATTGCAAAAGAATTGACTGATGAAATAGTTAATGATGGTAATCTCAATAATATTAGTGCATTCTATGATAATTTTGATGACAATGATCAAAGAGAAATTGAGTAAGTTGTTGTGTTGCATTTGCATAACTTCAGCAAATCTTTAATTGAGCTAGAATGTAGCATTCCAAAAGATTTATATAACATTCTTGATTCTAGAAGGATAACTGCAAGACAATTAGATAAGGAAATGAAAGAACATGAATTAATCAATATTGATGCTTGGATCTCTCAGGAAGAAGTTGACAGACTCATGGAGGTAGCCAACATGAAATAATTTTGAAGCTAAAACAGAGTAAACAAGCTTATGGTTGGCAGGGTTGAGGAAGTAAGAAAAGAAACTGAAGATATATATATATATATATATAAATTTCCTAAAGATCAATTGGGTTTCAATCAACCCTAAGTATGATGATGTCACTCAGAAGGAAGATACCTCTCAATCAAAAGATCAGGCCAATACAATTCTTGATGTAGAGGATAGTCAAAATCATCTAGTTGACCACCTGGAGATAGTGGAAGGGAAAACTAAAGAGGCCAAGGAGACACCAAAGGATGATATTGCACCAAGTGGTGACACCAGTGCATAGGAAGAAGAAAATGAAAAGAATAAAGAAGAAGTTCATACTGAGCGGGAACTGGAAAAAGGATGCAGGTAAAGAATGAGCAGATAAGGACAAGGTATAGGATAAGGAAAATAGGTCAATAAGGGAAAGCATAAAACTAATGATGTCCTGGTAATCATGGAAATTGACACACCAAAGGACAAAGGGAAAAGGATTTTCCCACAAATCTCCATTAATTTTGATAGACCTCTTGACATTGGACAAATTTCTCTAGTTGAAAGGTTGATGGTTGTTGTAGCGGTCTAGGCTCAAGATAGTCAAGACTTGGTTAAATAAAAGACTGAGAACAAAAAGTTGATTGAGATGTCTGTAAGTTTTTTGCAAAAGGTGGTACCGGAACTGCAATTAGAAAATTCTAAACCCTCTGGTAATCTGCTATATTTAATCAACAATATTAGTACCAATTTTGAGTCATTGAAAAGGGAAACCACCAAGAAAGTATTAAACAGATTCAAGGAGGTGCGTATGCAGACTTTTTGGAAGATGATTGAAGATGATAGAGTTATATTAAACAAAGGGCTGCAGACAATCTCTGAGGCATTGAGTGAAGGAGGAAAGATATAAAATTCATGCCTTATACTGCTCAAATTCACATCAGATATAGACAAGCAGATCAGTGTATGCTACGGCAAGCTTGATAGTATAGATCAGTCATTTGATTCCAATGGCACAACCTATTTCGACAGAATTGAAAGATGCGGAGATATATGCTTACATTTTCAATGCTTTCATCACAGTTTTGGACAACTTGAAGAATGGGTGGAATACCCACTTATGATTTTTGAAGACCATTTTTGCAACTATCTTCAAGTATATATAATATCCAATATATATCCTTATATACAAGTTTTTGTGCAGCACCCCAACTTTGGCATTTTTGTCAAAAGGGGAGAGTGGAGTGAAAAATTTATAGAGAATGATACAAGTTTTTGGTTAATACAAGTTTAGAACTTTTAGTATGAGGGGGAGCCTTAGAAATTTGATCCATTATACAGGTTGACACTTAGTCATTTTTCATGAGTGTTGTCATCAATGCCAAAGGGGGAGATTGTTGGCAATTGACACTCATCTAATGGATTATAGTGCATGGATAATAGATTAGGTTTTTTCATTGATGGTAAATCTGCTTGGAAATTTTATTCGGTAATGGATTTTGGTAACTGAGAGAGGAACTGATCCGGTAATCTATCACCGATATTTCAAGATAAGTAGAGCACTTTTGGTCCGAAATATTTGCGGTGATTTCGGTGGTCAAATTCATGCATGGGATAATTGGGCCAACATGTATAAGTCATTTTGACATTGTTTGGTTGGTCTGCATATCTTTTAGAGATCTAGTTTAAGCCGACACTCGGTTACATGTTACATTGCATATTATGGCTGGCTGACTTGATGAATGTTTATTTTGTGATTGCGAAAATATATGATCGATGTAGGAGATCTTTTTCATGGATGATATTAGAAAGTGGTGATCGAGAAACCTTTTTGGCGTAGTTTCACATGTGCATTCTTGATCTAGTAGCTGATTGAGAAGTAGAGAAAAGTAGAGTTGTAGAGGTGTTACAATCAAACTTTTTGCACTTAATTAGAACTCAACCAAGCATTGTTTGATGCTATTTTAGAGTTCAATCATTGTAGTTATCATTGTAAATGATCTATAAGTCAGTGAAACTTCTATATTGTAATTGAATATTTGGTTCTAGGTAGTGTGTCAAAATGCAAGTGCATTCCCCTTTTGTAATAATTATGTACTCCTGATCACAGTATATGAATATTGTGGGTTCTAATCCCACCGTGGTTTTTCCCTTTCTGGATTTCCATATATAAATCTTGGTGTTATGATTTGTGGTTGATTATCGTATGTCTCTTCATTTTACTTTCCTACATTTGCTTCTGGTGGTCTAAAAATAAGTTTGAAAAATTATTTACTAATAGAACATTGATTCACCCCCCTCTCAGTGTTCCTTGATTTCAACATTGACATGTCACAACTCACCAACACATTCCATACCCCCAACATTGAAGGTATATCCAACAATCCCTACCCATCAACCCATAATACAATTTGCAAAATCCTCAACCCACCTTTACATAGAAACATACCTTCTAACACCACACATATAATTACTCATCTAAACATACCCTCTATAACCACAAACAACATAAGCAACTTCATTTATACTAGTCTCCCACCCATAACCATGTTGGCATTTTTGATGTTTATGTTGTGATTATCATTGATGGACACACACTTGTATTGAGATCCCCTTTATATGTATGAGCTCATGCTCAACCAGTATTTGTTCCAACCAGTATGTTGTATTCTAGTCTTTAGAATAGTGGTGATTTTGCAGAATGTGTTTCCCGCTCTGAAGCGGCATGTCGAACCCAAGCGGTTGGCAGATCACAAGCGATACAAGGAAGCAAAGTGGCACAACACATTCTTACCAATCTTCATTTTTGTCAAACCGGCAACCGGCATTTTGTAAGAACTCGTAATACTCTGTGATGAGTTACCAACCGACATTTTGTGATGAGTTACCAATCCACTGATTGTTTGACGGTGCCGACACATTGACGGTGATTCTTGTGTCGTGTTACTGAGTATGTCTAGATTCACTGAACCTAGGAAATTGTAATGTAATCCTATTGGACCGGCATGAAATTAGATTCCTTTAAAAGGACATCATGTCTAGGGTTTTAAGTTGTTGAAGAAGTTGCGAATAGGGTGTATGTTGAGCTAGGGTTTAAGGTGGAAGTGCAGAGCGATCTTATTAGAGAAGATCGAGTTGTAACTAAGAGAGAGATAGAGGAGACTAAAGTAATTCAGGAATGCATTAGTTGTGAGCAATACTGGATCTAACCAAGCAATTTGTGCTAGTAGATAGATCAAACACTTGTTGATTACTCACATCTTTGACAAGTCTATAGCCCTTAACCGAGTAGGCCTCAAAGCCTTTGTAAAATCCTCTAACAAGGTGGTTCACACATGTGAATCTAAAATACTCTAACAAGGTAGTCTTTAATCAGACTTATCTCCTAACAGAGATTGAGATTCCTAACAGGATCTGTTCTGGTGAAGAACATTGTAAGACCTTAACCGGTCTGGTTTCTATTCTACAGATAGTGACTTATGAGTTCCATCTCACCGTGGTTTTTCCCAGTTGGGTTTCCATGTTAAATATCTTATGTTATGGTTGTATTGCTTTTGTGGGTGAATGCTTTATTCGCATTTTGGTTTGCATGTGTGGTAACCGGTCTGTCTGTTAGACTATTTTACCGGTTTATCTTTAGACTGTGTAAGTGTTTAAGTGCATTGATTTTTGGCATACTAATTCACCCCCCCCTCTTAGTATTCATCAATTGGTATCAGAGCCAACCTTTCTGTAAGTTTAACCACTTGGAAAGAGATATGGGGGAATACACCATGATGGAACTTACAGAATGGCTCACTCAGTCTGAGCAAGCCTATGATGATCTTATGGTCAAATAAAAGGCATCTGAGGCAAAAAGGAGAGAACATGCAGAAAAGCTGATGGAGCTATCTGAAAGTAGTTCTGAAGATGAAGCTAATATGGAAGCCATGATAGCAGAAGTAAATAAGTTGAATGAGTCAAACTCCAACCTAAGAAAGGAATTGGAAGGACTGACTATTCGGTTTAATCAAGAGCTTGAGAACTGTAGGAAAGCTGAAGATCGGATAAAGGATAGAGATCATGAGATCTCCAAGTTGAAACAAGAGATTAGTGCACTGACTACTCGCCTTCATGAGAGCAGAATGGAAAAGAAGACAGGCAAGGAGAACTGAACATAGCCATCTCTGAAAATGCAAGCCTAATGGAGACAAATACTGCTATTTCCAAAGAACTCTCTGAGTCAAAGGAAATACTAGCTAGGTTTGGCAAAAGTACAGTCAGGCTAGAGAAAAAGCTTGAGTCATCTAGACCGGCAAAGAATACCAATGGTCTTGGTTTTTCTGGACATGAGGAAGGAGAATCCTTAGGAACAAATGTTGAAGCATCAAAGAAGAAACCAACACTCAAAGGAAAAGGTAAGCAAAAATTCAAACCTGTTTGCTTTAACTGTCTTAAAGAAGGACACACTACCAATGTATGTAGGAGCAAAGCCTACAATAATTTTCCTTATTTTATCAACAATGTACCTAGATCCAATAAGTTCAATGGCCATTGTTATGCATGCAACAAGTTTGGACATAGAGCATTTGAATGCAGGTCTGTAATGGATAACACTGGAAGGTATCCTCAGAGGACCCAAGGAACTGGTCCTGAATCTTTTATGAACCGGAACCACAACTGGTTTAATGTCTTCAATCATCAATCAAGAAGTGGTGGTTATCAAGCGGCAACCAGATGGAGAGAAAGTTGTATGATCTATCATGGTCATGGTCACATTGCTGCAACATGCAGAAGGAAGAATGGAAACATGTACAATGGACCTTGGAGAGCACCTGGACTTGTTTGCTATCACTACAACAAACCAGGTCACATTGCAAGATTCTGCAAAAGCAGAAAAAGTATATCTAATGATATACCTGTCACTCAGGAAGGAGAAATAGATGTTGAAAAATTTCAAGAAGATATGAAGAAAATATGGAAGAAGAAACCAGTATTATTGGAGGAGGAACCAGTTTCTGCACCTAGTGTGGAAATATCGGAACCGACAAACTAAGCCTCAAAGGCTTAGGGGGAGCAAATGACAAAATGCTTTCGAACCCCCGGTTAACACCAGTAAAAGAACTTAACCGGTATGATACACCTGTCACTTGGCAGAAGACTGGAAATGGTAAAGAGGCAAATTAGTGTTTACACCCTAATATAGGAGCATTAATGATGGTAGGTGAGAGACATGTATAAATGCAATTTTCAAATCATTTCTCACTATCTGTTTTTCGAGTGAAGAAAATTTTTCAAGTGCAGAGCGAAGAAAAGGCGATTTTGAGCTTGGATTTTGAGAAATTGGAGAGCTTTGAAAGAGATTCAAATATAGTTTGCAAGCGGTAGTGGAGAACACAAAGTGGTGATTTGGCATCCGATGGAGAGTGAAGTAAAGCAGAATCAGGAAGCCCTAAATTCGCATTTGAAAGGTATTTTTTGTGTTCTTGAAATACTCTTCAATGGCTTCCGCATCTCATACCAGTTCAAGCACATCTATTGAATTAGAAAGTTTTATTCAAAGAAAGGGCAAGTATAATGCTTTGTCACAAGTTCCAGCTAGAGTCATAGTCAAAGAAGTAATTTCAGACTATATTGATTGCAAGATAGAATAGGGTCCTTAGCCATTCATACTCAATTAGGTCTATTTTGTGGAAAGGACAAAAGGATCAAACCGGAGTTCAGTATCTTAGAGAAGAAGAAACTCCATAATGTGGTGTATTTTCTGGAAGATTTCACAGAGGATCACATCAGAATCATCTTGAGTAGAGTCCATGGTGACAAGATGTACCTGGAGAGAATGCATGATATCATGCCTGAGGCAATTCATGCAGTCACCGGTTTCTGCAACACAGGGGAAGTGTCAGCCCTACGACCGGTAAGCAAAACGGAAATGACCAAGCTCACCAGTTTGACAAGTGATTCATGAGGTATGACAGTTAATCCTATCAAGGATGAACTGGTAAAATATGCCTGCATGGTGATAGGCTACAGAACATTCTCAGCCAGCAGGATTAATTTTGTATCTGCTGCAACGGTAAATGTCGCTTACCGGATGATTATAGAGGATAAATCATTTGACTTATGCATTGGTATGCAAAGGCAACTCCTATTAAATCTCAAGGCAATCAAAAAGGACAATTCATTGAGATTTAAGTTTGGACAACTACTGGTAGATTTTTTTTTCTATTTCCAAGGCTACTTTCTAGGTGTAGGAGATGTCCAGTGGTCCCCTGACCAACCGGTAACCAAGCAGATAAAGGAAAGTGTGCAAGCCATTGGAACCGGCTACCCTGCGATACTAAACAAATACTTTGATGATTTTAGAAGAAAGATGAGTTAGAGGATGCAAATCTCAGGTGACATAGTGAAGAAGTATGAAGATGACATCTGTTTCACTATTCAGGTGGACAAATGTCTAATGGAGGCTGTTGAGCCTAGAATAGAGGAAGTGGAGCCTATGGGCTATGAGGTCATGTTTGACATGCTGGAAGGGTATGCTTCAACCCTTATTGTCTCACCTCTTGATCCAAAGGCGAAGTGAACCAGAACCTACTTGGAGAGGATCGCACCAGTTGAAGAACCATCAGTGAAAAAGGGAAAAGAACCGGCAGCCAAGAAAGCTAAGGCAGTGCTTGCAGCATCAGCACCAGCTACCACTGAGACTCCAAGAGTGACCAAGTGGTCATCGGCAAAGAAGAAACTGGAGATAACACTAGCAAAAGTCTTCGAAAGAAAGAGGAAGACTAAGGCAAATGAACTAGACTCTGAAGAAACTGAGTCTGATGAACAGCCAAAGAAGGCTAGATAGACCAAGAAGGTAAAGAAGAATGAACCAGCAACATCTGCACCGGTAAATATAGATATCTCCTCTTACAAACCTTTGACACATTGTCAAAGAACAGTAAAGAATATTAGGAGAAAGTTACTTCATGATTTAATTGATTATTATGATGATTTCAGTAGTGAAGAAAAAGATGAAGTACTGCAGGAAATCATTCTTTATTTATGCAAAACTGACCAGTCACCATCAGAGATTAAATCTTAGACACCGGATTCATTTTTTAAAGCATTGGATAACAAATGGTGCATTGCCATTGAAAAGGAACAAGAGATTAGGGAGAATGTTTTTGCACATTACTTCCCCGAACTCTCAAATTCAGAATTATTTGATGTGTTAGATCAAAATAAAGGTCTCTTCTTCACAAGGAGAAGAAGACTCTAGTTGTTGGAAGTGAGAGTTGATGATGTAGAAAAGGACACACATCAACACATGGCCCATGCTATCAGCTCTCACAAAGCTTGAATGCCCAACCTCCTAGCTGAAAAGGAACTGGTTATTTCCAAACCGGATGAAGTTTTTGATGAGGAAGGAAACCTGGTGGAGGAACCAATCGACACCATAGATGTCGATGCCCTAGATATAGAAGATGTCACTCTGGACATACCTTCTGAGGGAACTGAATAGGGGAAACAGGCCGATCAGGGTGGTGAACAAGCTGTGGACACACAACAAGCAGCAAAAGAACAGGAAGAGAAAAAGAAGAAGGATGAAGATGAGAAACAGAAAAAGGAGGAAGAGAAAAAGAAAGAGGAAGAGGAGAAAAGAAAAGATGAAGAGAAGAAGAAGCAAGAAGAAGAAAGGAAAAAGAAAGCAGAAGAGGACAAGGAAGAAAAGAAGAAGAAGGAAGAGGAAGAAAAGAGGAAGAAGGAAGAGGAAGAAAAGAAGAAGAAGGAAGAAGAAGAAAAGAGGAAGAAGGAAGAGGAAGAAAAGAAGAAGAAAGAAGAGGAGAAGAGGAAGAAGGAAGAGGAAGAAAATAAGAAGGAAGAGGAAGAAAAGAAGAAAAAGGAAGAGGAAGAGAAGAAGAAGCGGGAAGAAGAAGAAAAGGAAGAGCAGAAGAGGAGAGCAAAGGAGAAGAAAAAGGCAGAAGAAGACAAGGAAGAGAAAAAGAGGAGAGCAGAGGAGAAGAAAAAGGCAGAAGAAGACAAGGAAGAAGAGAAGAGAAGAGAAGCAGAAAAGAAGAAAGCTGAAGAAGCCAAGGAACGTGAAGTGGTAAAAAGCTCTCAGGTGGAGACTCTGAAGGCAACCGGAAGTCAACCCTCACCGGTTGATCTTTCTAGTCCTATCGATCTCCAATCTACAAGCGAGTCGGAGCTTATGCAGAGCATCAAGGTTGCTCAAGAGTGCCTTGAGATCATTCGTAGGAAAAAGGAACAAGACATCATTCAGGCAGTTGTAGACACACTTACTAGTTTAATCCATGGTACTAATCTTCCTAACACTGATTCATCACTAGCACAACTCAAACTTCTGTGTACTATAGTGGATGATCAAGTGCAGAGCCTAGAAGAAGTAGCTAAGGCCAATGTAAAGAAAGAGCACCAGAAGGCTCTTAATGTTGCTTTGGTGAAGAAACTGAATGAGCTTAGGACTGAACTGTTAAAGGATCAAAAGGACATAAGGAGTGTCTTGGATGAGGGAAACCTGCTACTCAGCAAAATCTGTCAACCTCATCTGTTCTATGATGATGTGCTAGCCAAGAAGCAACAGCTTCAAATGGACTTACAATCCTACTTAAGCACATGCAAGACTCCTTATGACTCCTTTGCAGCATATGGGCAAACCGTTCACCGGTTCCAGATCTAGTCAGCCAAGATAGAGCAAGAGATCAGCACAAGGTCTAGGGATTTGCAGGAACTTCAACTGGTATTACTTCCACGACTGCAAATTCTCCAGAAATGCTATCTAAACCTGGATGCACTAACAGTCACCCAAGAACTAAGCACAATAGATGCCATGGAAGAACAGGTATCACAAATGCAGACAGAGAAGGAAGTGGCGACCTCCCTACTCGAGTCGTGGTCTCTTTCCATGAAATAATTTCTGCAGGACTATAAAGCAGTTTTTGACAAGTATTATTCATTATTGTCATAAACTCTTTTATATATATATGGAAACAGGTTTTTGTAGTGGTACTTTGTCATTGTTGGAAAAGGGGGAGAAGTATATGGTTTTAAAAATTTGATGGTCTTAAAATTTTGAAATTTTGATATATTAGGGGGAGAAGTATATCAGAGGGAGAAGTATCTGTTTTGAAATTTTGATATATGCTGTGATATATGCTATATGCTCTGATGATTATGCTCTAAATGCAAAATTGCTATACACTTTGTTGAATAAGGGATAGTGTATATGCTTAGGGGGAGCAATTTTGTTAATGGCAAGTTTTTGTTGTAAAACACTTAGATGTCAAAATTTTATTTTCCTAAGTGTTGCCATCAATGCCAAAGGGGGAGATTGTTGGCATTTTTTATGTTTATGTTGTGATTGTCATTGATGGACACACACTTGTATTGAGATCCCCTTTATATGTATGAGCTCATGCTCAACCGGTATTTGTTCCAACCGGTATGTTGTATTCTAGTCTTTAGACTAGTGGTGATTTTGTAAAATGTGTTTCCCAATCTGAAGCAGCATGTCGACCCCAAGCGGTTCGCAGATCACAAGCGGTACGAGGAAGCAAAGCGGCACAACACATTCTTACCAATCTTCATTTTTGTCAAACTGGCAACCGGCATTTTGTATGAACCCGTAATACTCTGTGATGAGTTACCAACCGGCATTTTGTGATGAGTTACCAATCCACCGATTGTTTGATGGTGCCGACACATTGACGGTGATTCTTGTGTCGTGTTACTGAGTATGTCTAGATTCATTGAACCTAGGAAATTGTAATGTAATTCTATTGGACCGACATGAAATCAGATTCCTTTAAAAGGACATCATGTCTAGGGTTTTAAGTTGTTGAAGAAGTTGCGAATAGGGTTTATGTTGAGCTAGGGTTTAAGGTAGAAGTGCAAAGCGATCTTATTAGAGAAGATTGAGTTGTAACTAAGAGAGAGATTGAGGAGACTGAAGTAATGTTGGAATGCATTAGCTATGAGCAATACTGGATCTAACCAAGCAATTTGTGCTAGTAGATAGATCAAACACTTGTTGATTACTCACATCTTTGACAAGTATGTAGCCCTTAATCGGGTAGGCCTCAAAGCCTTTGTAAAATCCTCTAACAAGGTGGTTCACACATGTGAATCTAAAATCCTCTAACAAGGCAGTCTTTAATCGGACTTATCTCCTAACAGTGATTGAGATTCCTAACAGGATCTATTCTGGTGAAGAACATTGTAAGACCTTAACCGGTTTGACCTTAACTGGTCTGGTTTCTATTCTGTAGATAGTGACTTGTGAGTTCCATCTCACCATTGTGTTTCCTAGTTGGGTTTCCACGTCAAATATTTTGTGATATGGTTGTATTGCTTTTGTGGGTGAATGTGTTATTCGCATTTTGGTTTGTATGTGTGATAACCGGTTTGATGGTCAGACTGCTTTACCGGTTTATCTTTAGACTGTGTAAGTGTTTTAGTGCAAAGATTTTTCGCATACTAATTCACCCCCCCTCTTAGTATTCATCAAACCACTACACATTTTTCAAAACCCTTCCACACAAATACCAACACTAACACCAACACCAACACCAACACCAACACAAACACAAATGCAAACACTAACACATCATCCCACCAATATAGGCATTCATCATCCTCCCAACAAAATTCAAGTCATATCCATACATGTACAACCTACAAAACACCCATAACATGTACATACCCCTTCATCATCAACAACATAAACACCTTCCCTCACCAAACCTTGACCAAGAACTAGAAGACATGAAGAACATGATCCACAACCTATAAGAAGTACATTCAAAGAAGAGATATTCATTCAAATAAATATGTCCTTCTCCTTTTGACAAATCAATCACCATGGTCCCTTTTCATTCAATCTTTGAAATTCCCAAATTTTATAAATACAAAGGAAAAGGTGATCCCAAAGAACATGTCAAATAATGTTACATTTCATACCAAGAAGTCTCCTATAGTGATGTATATTAAAGAGACTTCACAAAAAGTTTAGGAGGACAAGTACTAGAATGGTTTACCAACCTTCGGCATGGCTCAATATCCATATTCAATGACTTGGTAGAAAAAATTGTTGTACACTTTTGATACGATATTTAACATGAGGTATCCATGATAGACTTGTGAAACACAAAACAACTAAATGGGGAAACCTTTGTTAATTTCTTAAAATGATAGATACATTTTTCTATTGGGTTCCCTTGGCCTATACCCAAATAATACATAGTGACTATATTTATCCAAAACCTAACCCCAAAATTGGCCTTTCAACTAAAAATGCAATGTCTTGAAAAATTTGATGAATTCATCAAAAAGGAGTACCTATGGAAACAACACGTTGCCAAAGGTTTAATCAAATTTGATCACAAAAATAATAATGGTTCCTCATGTAAATACAAACCTAAGTTTTTTCCTAAAAATAAAAATACTATTAATGATGGCGTGATTGATGCCAAACATCTCCAAACCATTAATATACCATCTAATACATCAAAAAAATCCAATCAACAACACAACTCCACTCAACCAAGCCATCAAAACAAAACCAATCCTAGCATCACCATCTCACATGGATAACCTTGTCAAAATAACAAACCAAAACGTGAACACCCTCCCCTTGTCAAACATATTGAGGTTGTTTTCCAAAGATTGGTTCAAGAAAACCTAGTCCAATATCTAATTAGAAAACCATATGCCAAAAAGAAAACAATACTCATATGGTACAAAGAAAATGAATATTGTGTATATTATTGCATCAAAGGTCATGATACTAAGAAATTCATGAAACTCAAAAATTACATTCAAGACCTCATTTACAAAGGTGAAATAGAAGTTGAGGGACACACACTGAATACATATAACTCTCAACTTAAGATCCATAAAAATACATTCCGTAAGAATGGTAAGGGAAAAGCCTCATCACCTCAATCAGTCATACCTTATGATTTTGTAGCTAACACCATTTTATCCTTTGATTCCCTTGTAGGCTGAATTGAAGAAGTTGATAACCACACAACCACTAACATCATCAAAAGAGTTGATTGCAATGTCACCACCTAAAGAGTTAAATTAATTTTCGAAGGGGATCCCTCCTCTTCCTCCAAAAGACCAACATCCCAATACAACCTCCTCGATCACATTGGTAAGACTCTTGCACAAATATCCATCCTTCACTTACTTCAAACATCCCAAATCCATAAAGAAATCCTTGAAAAAAATTTATTTGAATCATGTGTTATCGATAACATTAATGTTTCTCAATTCCAAGCTCTCATAGGGAACCTTTCCGCAAAACACCACATTGTCTTCACTATAGATGAATCCATAACTTTGTGGATTTATACTTAGGGAATTGATAAAAACAATGTTATAATCTCTTTATTTCAAAGATAATTCATTTTAATGCCAAAATTTTCCTTCTTGAATGGCTCTTCACTCTTATATTTGGTTAATTCAAGATCATGCAGAATGATCCACATGTCAATCTTGATGAATTTCTCTCCAAAAGGTTTCCCTAATTTCTCTTTAAAGTGCATGAGCATGCCACGTGGTAGATCCACACAATGCCCACAAAAGATTTTGCCTCCAAAGGGCTCACTATGAAAGAAGACATGTATTGGCACCACAGCGACTTTTAAAGATTGGAAGAAAATAATCCTTAACAAATTCCACCAATGCACCATGTGTCAAATACACAAGAATGTGGAAAGGGAAACAAGGAAAACTCAAGGAATGAGTGGAAGACACCACTTGTTAGTGAGTCGAAGGCCAAGAAATATTTTGAACCCAAAAATGGATTAGGGACATTCTATTGGTTGTTTCACAAGAAGAAGGGCACCAGAATGTGTCGCATGGTAACACCAATGAATAGAAAAGGGAAAGGTCTACACCAAGGTAGTTGCAACAAAAGTAATGGACAATCCAGGGGGCATCCATATTGCACACATAAAAGGAATATAATGATGTGAAAGTCATGGTCCCAATGCAGTGGCAATGATATCCATGATGGCAATGAACACGCAATGGATATACAAAGACTCTCAATTCCAGGTACTATCTTCAATCAAAATAGATTACTCTATATAAGTCTACAAGCACTTTGTATGAAAGTTTGACCATTGAGAGTTCACCAATTTTTAGAGAACACTTGGAAATCAATATCAATTACCTTAGGCCTTAACATTTTATAATCATTTTCTTGATAGAAATCAAATATAGTGGATTTTGCCAAGTTTGCCTATATGTGAGTTTTATCTCTATTTAATTTTTTGATTCAATGCTTTTTGTCATCTCAAGATGGCTATAGCTATTGATAATTAAGAGTATCTTCTTTTATAACTTCTAGCATAAGTTTGCAGAATATGGATCATGGAAAGCACTCTTCTATCTCTATTTTCCATGGTGATTTATATCTAGGAATTAGATTATGCAATTTGGTGGGTAAAATTCACAAATGGCTAGTTGTTATGTGATAAATAAGAACACCCAAGTTTCAGTGAGCCTTAGGGAATGCTTCTTGAGGGAATATTTGAATGCTATGCTCTATGTTTGTCTAACCTTATGCATCTTCTTCTCTTTCCAACAATGAAGAGTGTATAAAATTTTGTGCCTAGCTTCTAGAGCTATTTGTTTCTTGTTATTTCTAAGAGAGGATTTCAAATTTGTTGTAAGAGCTTTGCATTGGTGCATTGCCTTATTTTAGCTAAGTTATGTTTAATTCCATCTTCCCTTTTCACCCTCTTCTAAAATTCAGAGAGTCAGCTTCTAAAATCTCGAAGGTTGTTTCATAGAATGCACTAGGTCCCACATTTGTGAAACTTTCACACTGCCCTCTTTAAAGCATAGGATTTGGAGGTCAACAATTTTCCTAGCCTGCTTGGTGGGACTAAGATTTTCATTGATGGAGATTTGGCATGCCCTTCAACATATTTATCCTTGAGGAGGCATCTCACAAATTCCAAGTGACTCTACTACGATTTAATTATTTGAGTGACTCTACTAGTATGTACCTGATTCTCAATCTTGAGCAAACTTCTTTCTCTTTTTTAAGACACCATTCACAAATATTTCAACTTCCTTATGATTTGGTATTATAAGATATTATGAATATTGTATTTTTCCTCCTCCTCTCTGTTGCCTATTTTTCACAACACCTCAAATAGGTAGAGTGGCATTGGTTCATTTTATTTAAATTGAGAAAGGTACACATGTTTGTGCTCATAATTGTTATCAATTTTAAAGTTTGGGGCAATCATGCAGGTCCAATGAGAAAGACACATTCAACAATTGCATAAAAATTGAAAATTGCATTCATAATGCTAAATTCAGAATCCCACACAAGCCGTGGGAATAGCCTTATTTGAGTCATAGTATGAAATAAATAGTAGATAAATGTGGTAAATGAAATGGTACTACTAACTCAAAAAGAGGAGTGAAGGTAAGTGTTCCATCATTGCTTGCAATGATGAGCATCTTCCTTATTTTCTTCAGTCTCCCTCCAGTTGTGGCCGAGTAACTTCAAGAAAAAAGTAGCTCTGCATCCTCAAAATCCTACAAAAATGAGTAAAAGATGGAGTTAGAGTTATACTCTAAATAATGGTGAAACAAGTACTTTCTACCTCTACACTATAACTAGATATATCAGATGCATTCATCACAAGAAGCCACTAAGTGTTTAATGCCCAAACTCAAAAGGAGAAAGGAGAACAAGTTCACTAAAACTTTCAGCTTCATTGTGTTTTGTTAACTTGTTTGTTCACTGTGCAGGTATAGTAGAAGTCTAGCTACTAATTTATGAATAATACATGTGGGTTAAAATGGGCTCCCACAACGTTTGATCTTGGCATAAGTAATATAGATAGTAAGCTAACATTCAACATGGTCACATACACTATCATTCAATTACAGTATAGGACTGAACATTCAATGGTAATGCGTGCAACAATGAAGAAGTAATAAATCCTGCCTAATGGACCACTAATGTGACCATGAGAGTGGTAATATAATGAAACATGTCACTTTCAAAAAGCTACAAGAGGAAATAACTACAGCTACATCAAAACAAAAAATACAGTCCCAAAAGATAGCAGCAGATAAACCAATAAAGACGGAAAATGAAGATCCTTTCAGTCACCAAAACAGTGATATAGTTTTTTAACAGAGAGTGATCTCCAAATGATCCTGTCACTATTTTCTTTGAGCACGGTTATAAAGGTGCATGATGATTTATTCATCATTATGAGAAGAGATAATCCAAGCTACATCTATAGTGATATTTTCCAGCATAAATATCAAACAGCAAGATTGATAAATTTTTGCATATTACAAACAACTTTAGCAATACCCTCGAAATATAGTCATGGTATTTTAGTTGTTTATTAAAAACCGAGATTGAAACTGTAATGATTGTTTCACAGAATTTAGAAAACAAAGAAATGGAAAAACCTAGAAAATCTCTAAAAAACCCAGTTCACATATTTTGAGAGAATTTCACCAGTTCAAAAGGGTAAAGAGAGAGAGATTTCATAACCAAAGATTCATTCTTAAATAAAGGAAAATGACACTGAGCTTTCAAATTTAAAGAGAAGATTCAAGGAAAGGATTAATAAGTGACAGAAGAATAAGACAATCACATTTACAATCCTTCATAAGAAGCCTTGTTTGAGTTTTATGAATGCAAAATTCAACGGCATAAATACATTATTCATCAGCTTCAAGTAGATTGAAAGCTAACTCTTTGAAATCATATACATACATTTGGGGGTTTTCATTTCGAAAACCTTAATCATACAGACCATTTCAAATAGTTAAAGTTTTCTAAGAAGGAAAATGTAAGGCATAATGAGGAGTTTAAAAGGCCATCCAAGCAATCTGAAATGATAACCCTCAGCACTCATCAAAGAAAATGCAAAAAAATATACTCTTTTTCACATAGAAGAGAAAATCTGAGTGAAGTATCAGAAGTATTGGAGAAGAATAAAGACACATACCACTGTCAGTTATGCATAGAAATCTAGTTCATGCTGAGAGAATTAGTTAAAGTCTAGTCCAAACTCTAACTCTAGCTTGAGACTACATATCGATAGGAGCAGAAATTTCTTGAGCAGCAGAAAGACAAAATGAATGAAATCTTTTAGGGTTTCAACTTTTACATTGCATGCCCTAAAATCCATTTTCTAATGGCATATATTTTTATTTTAAGAAAACAATAAAATCATGTATTAAAGTCGTGGGGTGGCTGTAAAACTCTTAAGTCTTTTAAGACTTAAGTTTTATAAAAGATGTTTTTTTATTATTATTTGTAAATTATTAATTAATATATTAATATGGGCAAATAAAATAAGCAAGTCATGTGCCAATATTAGTATAGTAATTAATAATTATTATTATTAATTATTTTCACACACATATATAGGAATATTTTTAATCTTTATATCCCTATATATTTATGTGAAAATAATTAAAAATTAGCATCTTAATAGGCACTTTGAGTTCAGTTTTTTAGCATGTAGACACAATATGAAAAATTTGTAAAAATAAATATCTAAGTTGGATAAATTATGAATCCACTTAGTGTTTATTATGAATGTGTCTTATATATTTACTTTAAAAATCTTCCTAGTATGCATACATGCTAAAGATTAAACTCATCATGAAGAGGAGTCATCATGCAGTTTGGGGTCGGATTTGAGCTTGAGTGGAGATTTGGATGAGTTTTTCTCATGATTTTGAGGGGATGGTGCTTGAGTTTGAGTACCACATGGGTCAACCTTGAGTTTACCAAGAGTTTGAGATGAGTTACACATATTTTTGCATGATTTGAAACCTATTTTCATGGCTTTTTATTTCTGCCCATAGATAAGCTTTTGGGTAGACATTTTCAGTGGGAGTCATCTTTTCTTTTCCTTTTGGAAGGCTTTTTCTATAAAGTGGAAAAGATTTATCTTTTTTCACTAGTTCTTGATCATTCTCTTGCTTGCATTTTGGCAGAGAATACATTCTTGTAGCTCACATGATTTTTGCAGTTTGATAGAATATAGAATACCATTACCAGCTTTTGCCTTTTTTTCTGAGTTTACATGTTCTATATATGATCAAGAGTTATTTTGATGTGTTATTGACTAAATGACCTTCAAATTTTTGTCTTATAATAGATCACAGGTTATGCAGTGTGATAGGTGAAATCATGTGTTTAATTGTGAAAGCATTTTTCCTATCAATTCACAGAGTTTATGTCCTTTGCATGAAAAATTTATGTGTTGTAGAATCAAAAGTTAAATCTGTGCAAAATAGGTGATTGTAGGACTGCTTTCGGTCATATGCCAACATCCTTCTAGCGCATCACCATAATTTCATATTCAAAGAATTAATTTAGTTTCTTCACCCTTTTCCTGATTAAGTTGTTTAATGTTATTCATAGGGAGCCAACCATTCATCGAGAGGTTAATTCTCATTATAGGCAACCCACAAGCCTGAGAATTATCCCATGTGTCACCAAATTGCTTGAGTTTTCAGCTTCCACATTCACGGATGCAATTTGAGTGATAACACTTTCCATGAAAATGCATGCTTTCCACCTCATTACCAATGACATCGGACTAGTAATAGTGTTGATTTTTCCCCATATCCCTCTACTATAACAATTTATGATCAATTTTCAAATGTTTGTCTCTCACCTACCCCTACATAATCTTCTTGGTGTCATGAAAATGCTTATCAAAAAACCCAAGAGGCATATTATATCCCCTTTTAGCATGCTCATCTTTTCACCTAGCATTAATATGTGAGAAACTCAAGCAATGTTAGCACCAAAGAGATAAAATTGAATTTCCAAAAATAGTTCAAATCTATGAGGAGGATCATGAATATCAAAATCTTCTTTCTTATCAGACTTAGCCACAGAAACAACAAGTGAAGGCTTAAAGAAAATAACAAGAGCAGTTTCTTGCAATGCAAGTCACTACTGAGGAAGAAGAACGACTCATGCAAAAAGATAAATTGACCCTTAAAACCTCTAAATTTCAAATCCTAAGTTTCAAATTTTTTTATTCTTTCTAATGAACTGCCTACATTTAATATCTCAATTTTCAAAGGCTCACACAATGTTGTTTCACAAGAACATATCTCTCAAGAGACTATTTACACTAAAAAAATAGATTTCTCAATCTTATTTGCAAAAATTCTTTTTGCCTCAATCTTCTTGTCCTGATACCATTTCACTCTTTAAGGGTGGACCTATTGTCTGGAGGGTTGACTAGTAATATAAATAGAAAGAAGAAGAAGAGAAGCCTATTTATCATGAGCTTCTACATATTTATAAGGATAAAGAGTTTCTCCTTCAGCATGAGAAGAATGAAGATGAGCAATTGCAATAGCAAGGTGCCAACTTTGTAAAAAGAGAAAGACAAGAAGACAATTCATTCCTTTTATTTAATGACCTTCCTTTCTTCTTTCAGGATAGGAAAAAGGACACACCTATTTTAGAGGTCATTTTAAAGTAGTAGGATAATTTTGTGGAACTTGATGAGCAACATAGGCATGGTTTCGCTTGGGGTTAAGGAAGACCATGACAAAAAGCATGAGAGGAATCTTGTCCTTAATGATGAGAAATTTTTCATGTATGAGGTTGCTTCCTATCTTATGCATAATATCATAATAAGAACCACATCCCAAGAGGAGAAAATAGAGGTTTCTTATGAAGTAAAGACAATTCTATAAAAAAAGGAGGATATTGATGAGGCCCAATTTTGGGATGAGTTAGAAGTCTTCTTCTCATCTATTGATATCAAACCATCATATCCAAGCTAATTTGGGATCACAAGCAACAAAATAAGGACTTTCCCATGCCATTAGAGGAGTCATCAAGGTTAGTCCTTATTGGTCAACAAACCATAACATAAGCATAGCACTATTATGAGTTTAGTATTAATTGCTTGAACTTAGCACCATCAAGAGGATACCCCATTAAGCATATATCTCAACAAGAGATCTACAAATCTCCCCTGGTAATGCTTACTTCTAAACATGAAGATGATCTTGAAGAACAGTAGGATTCTCTTACACATTCCCTTCAAGATGACAATATTATCAAATGGGAAAGATTAATCATTTTCTATCCTTGGGAGGCACTCAAACCAATATTTGGATGCTTATTGCTCTTTCTCTTAAATTTAGTTGTCTATGCACAAGAAGACCATAGGAAGTTGATTAGAAAAGGAATTTACTTTGATAAGGTAGTTAATGGCTTTGTTTAAATTCCTTATGGGGTTGAGGATCATGTAAATGGTAGTTAGATGTTATTTCTTTTCAATAAGTGTGGTAGCACATGTAAAATTCTCCCTAAGATATTGTATGTGTTAGTTTCCAGCCTTCCTCTGAGTGCAATTGTGCACATGTTTTGTGAACCCTGTTGGTGACTCTAGGCCCAATGGATGGATAGGCTATTAGTTTTCAACACTCCACAAATAATTTTAAGATTTGACACAAACTACGAAGTGGAAAAAATGAATAGATAGAGGGGGGAAAGGAGGTTTTCATAGAAATAAAAGAGCTACTTCAAATGATGGAAATGATGAAAAGGGAATGCACCCATATGCTTGCAACCAGTGATCAAAGAAAAACCCTTTGTCAAGGGAGGTTTGGAATTTATTGGCTTAATCATCCCCTCTCTCATCATCCATCTATAGCTATTTTTTGACCACTACTTATTGCTATAGTTGGTGGATGAAAGCCCTAGTTTGTAAGCAATGCACTGCAAAGGCAGTTTTTAATTTTCTTGAAAAAATGCATGTTAACTAGGTCTTATGTTATCTCTAATATTAGAAAATAATAGTTTTTATTTACAAGATTTAACAGGTGAAGATTTATCCTTGATAATCAATGGTTAGTTTTTAAAACATTATTTACAAACATAAACGAAAAGACATACTTGTAATATAGTGTATGTACATTCATGAATGGTCCATGCAAAATTTTGAATTTCTCAAAGTTGCTATAAGCTATGTATATTTATTCATATTTGAAAATATTTATAGTATATGTTTATAGTTTCAACTCTTGATATAGATGGAAAAATTCAAAATGGGTTTCTGTTATAGAAAAATTGTTGTTACATTACCAAAAAGAGGAGAAAATGGACAAGAAAGACAAAAAGGGAGAAGGGGCATTACTCATTTCGGATGTGTCATTTTCAATCTCTTTTCTCTTTGCACCTTTCATTTTAGTTGCACTAGGATGAACCATGTCTCAAAATTGTCCCCACCAAGCCATATAGTAATGGGTTCCACTCCCCACCTTCTGAAGGAATGAATAGGTAGGTGTGGACCACTCTCAATGCTATTTGATTATAGTGGTTTTAATGTTTGATATAAAATGAAGCCATGACACCACAACATCCCTATTTACAAAGGCCCTTAAATTAGTGGTACTCAAAATGCCTACCTCATACTAAGATACTTCTAGAATCTCCTCCAAGCCACTTGCATAATCATCCTTAAACAAAGCTCTTGTGATATTAGCAATGTTGGGATTTGGTTCACCCAAATCCAAGAGAGAAGATACAAATCAAGAGATAACATACATGTTTAGCATGTATCTATCTTCAAAAACCAAAAAATTCTCTCCCAAAATCCACTTCATAGTAGCAATGGCTAGGTCATTCTTCAAGTTTGTTATGAGTTGTAAGCGTAGATCTAAGATCAAGCCCAAAAATGCTAATTGATTTTTATCACTAGTAAGCCTAACTGGAGTGTCCATCAAAATTGGCTTTGTACTACTATACTTAGACTCTATATTTGGAATTTCATTCTTAGAATAATACCTTGGTTTTATAGATGTCTCTAGCTATTATCACATAAGCGAGCAATTATTCTCGTAAAGGTTGAGTTGAGTTATCAATCTACAAGATCAAATCTCAAGGCCCTAATTTGGCATGCATGATGTATCTGCAATAAAAATTTATTTAATTCAAGAGTCTCGTTGGATGATAACAAGGATTATATGGGAAAAAATTTACTTTTCAATATAAGTAGAAAATTAATGCATTAATACTCTCACTTATGACATGAGATCTGTAACATCTTTTCCAAAGAACCCTAGATGATAAGATGGGATTACACAAGGAATGCATGGATTTTTTTTAAATTAATAGTGTCATCATGCATAAAAATACAACTATCACCCACCTCAAGGTAACATTAATCTTATCGATAAATGACTACAAACAAGCGAAAGACTAAACACTCAAAACTTTAAATGGTCAAGGGGAAAGATATCCCAAAAAATTAGGAGAAGATCTAAGAGGTGTTTAGTATCACACATGACCATCCTTGAAGTTACCAAGTTTGATTTGTCAAACATGACTAACCACTAGGTCCTAAGTGTCATGGACGGGCTCTAGTGAAACCCTAAATGCAAGTAGACTCCTCTAAAACAATCCAAAGTCACTCAAATCCTACTCAAGTCCCCTCAAAGGGTTCCTTGACATATCTACCTTTTTAACACATAAAAAACTGGATCAAGTTGACCTCTCTAGCCATCATAAAGCAAAGAGAGGGTTCTCGACAGCCAACCAAGTGTCCCTACTAGATAGTAGTGCACCAAGAGGATACTAGAATGGTGCCATGGTATCCTATTTCTAGACACATGTCCTAGACCTATGATTATGTCCATTTTTTGCATTGGGGTCCTTTAGACTGTTGCACTTGCGTTACCATCCCTAAGACATACATTTGTCCAAATCCATAGATCTTCTTAGATGGATTTCTTTAATGCTAGACACACTAATCCCCTCAATGAAGTCACAATGACCATCCAAACTATCATTTGAGAGAAATAGAAAAAAATGTGAGAAAATGGGTCAAGTCTTGAGACACTATTTCATCGAATGACTCCTACGAGTCAAGGCAGAATCCAGGGGGACTCACTTCACTACCACTCAACCCAATTCACCCTCAACTAGATAAAATGGACACTTATATGTCCCACACAACTAAAATCCATAATTGGACTCCAAGAAACACACATCAGGTGGTTCCAGTTGAGCCTAGATTGGCTCCCAAGAGCTCAATCCAACAAGGGCTTGGTCAACATCTCATGACCACACTAAGAGATAACTAATTCAATCTACAACACACTAATAATCATATATAAATTCATTTTAAGCACCAAACAAAGTTTTCCAATGATAAAATAATATTAACTCATCAAATGAAAAGCATAGAAGATAATGCTTGGTGGCCAGTTCCAACACCTGGTCTGTTGGTATTTTGGTATGGTTTTGTCATTGATGTCAACACCTACTAACAATTATCAACTCTGGCACTTTCGAGAATCAACAACATTCATCGGCAAGCAAATGACTTATGAATAATCAACGGTATCTGGTACACCAGCAGGATATAATGATCACCGGCACTTGGAATGGAATGGAAGTCACATGGTTATGTCGAAGACATCATTTGGACACTTTGTCTTGAAGGTTTTTTAATTGACATATTCGTATTTGCATATTTGTTGTTACCAGAAAATAGGTCCAGGTTACACACCAACAGGTTTATCTTTTCCAGATCAGCATGGCACACTATGGAGATGACTTATTATTGTTGTAAATGCATTAAGCCGACATGTTGAATTGGTTATTGCATCAGGCATTAATTTATTTGTAAATTGATTTTATTATATTATCGTTTAGAGTCAACCTACTAAAATTGGTCTTACGGTATGGTATAAATGTAAGATCTTATTTGTAAGATCAAATGTGGAATGCAAAAAGGAATTGTGTGACGGTATATGTGAGATTGAGCAGAGCTATACACCCAGACATATTTTGAAGGTGAAGCAAGGTTTTTGTGAAAGCATATCAGAACTATACCGGTACTAAATCCAACATAGAAAGATGTTAACTTAAGTAGTACATTCTTATTGGATTTAACCATCCAATTATAGTCAGTGTGACTCCCATTTGTGATTGAGCAGTGAGCTCTAGGTGCTTGGCCTTTCTGCATGTGCAGGCCCTATTTGTATACACTTACTATCTACAGTAGTATCATCTGATTGTGGGTAAGGTTTTCCACCATGGTTTTTCCCCTTATAGGGTTTCCACATACAAATATTGGTGTTATGTGTTGTGGATGACTTTGTCTTTTTGTTTCATGCATTAATCCTTACTGGTATTGTAATTAACTGTTAAAATTGTCTACCGCCATATTAGACTGGTTTACCAATATCAAGCATCAAGTTGGTTAAGTTTTTTTTGGTTTGAATTTATTAGACAATTGATTCACTCCCCCCTCTCAGTTGTCTCCAGGACCTAACAATTGGTATCAGAGCTTAGTCCTCTTTTTGCAAAAGTTTAACAGCTTGAGGAGATCCAATGTCTACTAACTATTTCAAGAAGGATAGTCCTAAACTTGATGGAACCAACTATGGAATATGGAAGATCAGAATGGAGACACATCTAAATTGCATTGGAAAGGACATCTGGGATGTTACAAAGATTGACTATACAACTTCTACATCTAGTAGGCCTAATCTACCAAACTTGGCTAAAGATGAGGAAAATGATTGCAAAGCAAGAGAAGCACTTTTGAGCGCATTAACAGATCAGCAAATCATGGGATTATCAGATAGGTCTACTGCTAAATCTATTTGGGATCATTTGGAAACTTTGAATGAAGGTGATTCCATAGTCAAAATTGCAAAACTTGAAAGCTTCTGAGTCAGGTATGAAAATCTGAAAATGGAAGAAGATGAAAGGATTTATGCTTTTATGGAAAGAGTAAATGAAATTGTTTTGGGTATTAAATGTTGTGGAGGAACCTTAAGTGAAGATGAAATTGTTTCAAAAGTTTTAAGAGGATTTCCATTGGCATATAAAATGAAAGTTACTGCTATAAATGAGTTGAGAACAATGCCTAATACATCAGTAACTAGGGATACATTGATTGGAAAACTTTTAGCTTTTGAAATTGAGGAATTTGGTCATGTTGCTACTATAAAGAGAGATTTAGTTTTTAAGGCATCAACATCATCTACACCATTATTTGACAAGTCTGAATGGAAACCCTTTTATGCAAGAGAACTTGAGGAAAGCAGGAGAGAAAATGAAGAACTTGAAGATTGATGGAACCAACTATGGCATATGGAAGATCAAAATGGAGACACATTTAAATTCCATTGGAAAGGACATCTGGGATGTTACAAATAATGGCTATATTGCTCCTACTCAAAGTCAGCCCAATCCACCTAACCTAACTAAAGATGAAGAAAATGATTGCAAAGCAAGAGAAGCACTTTTGAGCGCATTATCAAATCAACAAATCATGGGATTATCAGATAGGTCTACTACTAAATCTATTTGGGATCATTTGGAAACACTGAATGAAGTAGATTCCATGGTCAAAATTGCAAAACTTGAAAGCTTCTGGGTCAGGTATGAACATCTGAAAATGGAAGAAGATGAAAGGATTTCTGCTTTTATGGAAAGAGTTAATGAAATTGTTTTATGTATTAAATGTTGTGGAGGAACCTTAAGTGAAGATGAAATTGTTTCAAAAGTTTTAAGAGGATTACCACCGGCATATAAAATGAAGGTCACTACTATAAATGAGTTAAGAAAAATGCCTAATACATTAGTAACTAGAGATACATTGATTGGAAAACATTCGGCCTTTGAAATTGAGGAATTTGGTCCTATTGTTACTATAAAGATAGATTTAGCCTTTAAAGCATCAATATCATCTGCATCATCGTTTGACAAATCTGATTGGAAAGCCTTTTATGCAAGAGAACTTGAAGAAAGTAGGAAAGAAAATGAAGAACTTCAAGAACTTGAAGCACTATTTGCAAGGAAAATGTTGAAAGGTCCAATTGGAAGTAAGTATGAAGGTAAAGCACCCTTTAAATGTTTTAACTACAATAAGATTGGTCATATGGCTTCAAGATGCCCTGATAGACATGCTAGACTAAGAGAAGAAGCTAGAAGAACATACAAGCCTAACCCTGAATATCAGAGATTCAGATTTAAGGAGAATAAAGACAAATCTTATTATCTTGCTGATGAAGGAGTGACTGATGATTCTGATGAGGATCTGGTAGACAATGGATGGGTTTTTGTTGCTATAATAGAAGATCAACTGGCACCTACAATCCAACCGGTAGAACAAGCCTTGGCAGCTAAAGTTTAAGTTAAGGATGAATGGATCATTGATTCAGGATGCTCACATCATATGACTGGTGATAAGAGTAAATTCCTAACTTTTCAGGAGTATAATGGAGGTCTTGTAAGATTTGGAGATGATAAAGCTTGTTTTATTAGAGGTAAGGGTACAATATCTCATGATGGTACAATTCAAAAATGGAAAATGCAAAATCATGAATAGAACTGGTTTAGAAATTGCAACCGGTAATCAAACTAGAGGTAATATCTTTCATTTGAATAACAGTGAAAAGACATGCTTGATTGCACATATTGATGAAAGTTGGCTATGGCATAAGAGACTCTATCATGTAAATTTCGATTGTATGGTGAAGATCAGTACTACTAAGGCAGTTAGAGATTTACCTAAAATTGTCAAACCTCACAATATAGTATGTAAGGAATGTCAATTTGGAAAACAAGTTAGAGCTACCTTCAAAAGTATTCCAGAAAAATCTAATAATGCTCTTGACTTAATTCATACTGACTTATGTGGTCCAGCTAGAACTAAAAGTTTACAAGGTGATAGATATTTCATGCTAATCATTGATGACTATTCTAGAATGTGTTCGGTTACTTTTCTCAGAGAAAAATCAAAAGCACTCAGAAAGTTCAAACTATTCAAAGCTATGGTAGAAAATGAAACCGGTAAAAAAATTAAATGTCTAAGATCAGATCAAGGAGGAGAATTTACATCTAAGGAATTTAATACATTTTGTGAAGTAAATGGAATCAGAAGACAGCTATCAACACCTCAGACACCACAACAGAATGGAGTTGTAGAAAGGAAAAACAGAACTATCTTGGATGCAGCCAGAAGTATGTAATCAGAAGCAAACCTACCACATGTATATTGGAGAGAAGCAGTAGGTAAAGTGGTCTATACATTCAACAAAGTTCACATCAAAGGTGAAACCGGTAAGACCCCTCATGAACTATGGTTTGGTATTACTCCTACTCTTAAATATTTTAGAATATTTGGAAGCAAATGTTATATCAGAAGAGATGAGTATATTGGCAAATTTGATCCTAGAAGTGATGAAGGAATATTTCTTGGTTATTCATCTAAGAGTAAGGAATATAGATGTTTTAACAAAAGATTGTAGAAAATTGTTGAAAGTACAAATGTGAAGATTGATGAACAATTCAGAGAAACTTCAAGGTATATAGATTCTGAACCGGCAACAAAAATTTTGACAAATGAACCTACACTAAACCCACCGGTATAGAATGAAGATCCAGTTACCCCGATATCATCTGAAAATTCCACTGTAACTGAAGAACAGCAACAAACCAAGACACCCCGGTATGTAAGGCTGAATCATTTTTAAGAGCAGATAATTGGAAACAAGTATAAAGGAGTTATGACAAGAGGAAGATTGGCAAATGAAGAGGTATGTCTTATTTCTCAAATTGAACCATCATCTGTTAATGAGACATGTGAAGATGAACACTGGATTAAAGCCATGGAAGAAGAATTAGAACAAATTGAGAAGAATAACACTCGGACATTAGTTCCCCGGCCTAAAGATAAAAATGTGATTGGAACCAAATGGGTATTTAGAAACAAACTTAATGAAGATGGCAAGGTAATCAGAAATAAAGCAAGACTAGTGTGTAAAGGATATTCTCATAAAGAAGGAATTGATTACAATGAGACCTTTGCACTGGTAGCTAGAATTGAGGCAGTTAGATTATTTTTAGCTTTTGTAGCATACAAGAACTACAAAGTATATCAAATGGATATTAAATGTGCATTTCTGAATGGAGATCTTGAAGAAGAAGTTTACATTGAACAACCTGATGGATTTTCTTTGACTAAAAACAAAGATATGGTTTGCAGGTTAAGGAAAGCTTTGTATGGGTTGAAGCAAGCTCCAAGAGCTTGGTATGCAAGATTGGATAAGTATCTTTTCAAAATTGGTTATTCTAAAGGTAATGCAGACAACAATTTATATTATAAAGTGACTAATGATGACATCTTGGTTATAGAAGTTTTTGTTGATGATATAATCTTTGGAGGAGAAGATGGATTATGTAAAGACTTTTCTATTGAAATGTAGCAAGAATTTGAAATGTCTATGATTGGAGAAATAAAATTCTTTTTAGGATTGTAGATTTCTCAGACTGATAAAGGTATATTCTTGAGTCAATCCAAGTACTTAAAAGAGTTACTAAAGAAATCTGGGATGGAGAACTCTAAATTGGTAAGCACACCTATGACTACAAATGACAAATTATCACTAAGGGATGAATCTACACCTGTTAATCGGACTAGGTACAAATCTATGATAGGAGGTTTACTATATTTGACACAAACCAGATCTGATATTATGAATGCAGTATGTATTGTTTCAAGATTTCAGAGTAATCCTATAGAAAATCATGAATCAGTAGTAAAAAGGATTTTCTGGTACTTACAAGGCACTATAGATCTTGGATTATGGTATCCTAGAGATGAAAACTTTGAATTATATGCATATACAAATGCAAATTGGGTAGGAGATTTGGATGATAGAAAAAGCACCACCGGCAGAGCATTTTTTCTTGGAAACAGATTGATTTCTTGGCTGAGTAAGAAACAAAGTTGTACATCTTTATCAATAGCAGAATCAGAATATGTTGCAGTGGCAACTAACTGTACACAGGTACTATGGCTTAAGCAAATGTTGAAGGACATAAAGGTAAAATGGAAGGAACCTATTACTATCTATTGTGATAACACTACAACAATTAATATATCTAAGAATCTGGTATTACATTCTAAAACCAAACATGTTTATATCAAACTGAATTTTCTAAGGGAACAAGTTGAAGCAAAAGAGATAAAACTGGTTTATGTGAATACTAAAGAGCAGATTGTAGATATTTTCACTAAACCTCTACCTAAGGAGACTTTTGAATATCTCAAAGATCAGCTTGGGGTCATACCCCCACTGGTAGAGACTTACGAAGTTGATGATTGTCATCAACCGACAAAATTAATAGAGAAATCTTTTATTCTGGCTTTTGATGAGGAAGCTACTTCTCAAGGGGGTAGTTGGTATACTAAATTGGTTAGTATTTTGTATCTTTTCTTTGGCATTTGATGTCAAAGGGGGAGAGATTGGTATGGAAAAACACAAGGAAATACATGTTACTCTCAAGGGAAGAGATTGATACTTTGGGAGAGTTTACTTATACTTTGGTATTTGACATTTCTATTTTGGCACTTTGATGGTTTTTCCATCGTGTGTTGCCATCAATGCCAAAGGGGGAGATTGCTGGTATTTTGGTATGGTTTTGTCATTGATGTCAACACCTACTAACAATTATCAACTCTAGCACTTTGGAGAATCAACAACATTCACCGGCAAGCAAATGACTTATGAACAATCACCGGTATCTGGTACACCAGCAAGATATAATGATCACCGACACTTGGAATGGAATGGAAATCACATGGTTATGTTGAAGACATCATTTGGACACTTTGTCTTGAAGGTTTGTTAATTGGCATATTCGTATTTGCATATTTGTTGTTACCGGCAAATAGTTCCAGGTTACACACCGGCAGGTTTATCTTTTCCAGATCACCATGGCACGCTATGGAGATGACTTATTATTGTTGTAAATGCATTAAGCCGACATGTTGAATTGGTTATTGCATTGGGCATTAATTTATTTGTAAATTGATTTTATTATATTATCCTTTAGAGCCGACCTACTAAAATTGGTCTTAGGATATGGTATAAATGTAAGATCTTATTTGTAAGATCAAATGTGGAATGCAAAAAGGAATTGTGTGAAGGTATATGTGAGATTGAGCAAAGCTATACACGCAGACATCTTTTGAAGCTGAAGCAAGGTTTTTGTGAAAGCATATTAGAACTATACCAGTACTGAATCCAACATAGAAAGATGCTAACTTAAGCAGTACATTCTTATTGGATTTAACCATCCAATTGTAGTCATTGTGACTCCAATTTGTGATTGAGCAATGAGCTCTAGGTGCTTGGCCTTTCTGTATGTGCAGACCCCATTTGTATACACTTACTATCTGCAGTAGTATCATCTGATTGTGAGTAAGGTTTCCCACCATGGTTTTTCCCCTTACAGGGTTTCCACATACAAATATTGGTGTTATGTGTTGTGGATGACTTTGTCTTTTTGTTTCATGCATTAATCCTTACCGGTATTGCAATTAACTGTTAAAACTGTCTATCGGCATATTAGACTGGTTTACCAGTATCAAGCATTAAGTTGGTTAAGTTTTTTTTGGTTTGAATTTATTAGACAACTGATTCACCCCCCCCCCCATCTCTCAGTTGTCTTCGGGACCTAACATGGTCCACATAAAGATACATCCATTCTTACAATATATATTACAATTACATGCATCTCCTCTTGGAGTGTTCCATATACAAATAATAAAAGAATAAAATTCTTACATCAAATTACATAGATTAAAACTACAAGAAATGAGAGAAAGAGAAGAACGAGTGTTGAGGAAGGAGAATGAACTATTCAACTACACGCAATCCAACTCCTTCTATCCCCAACAGTGGTTGACAATGTCACCCGACCATGTTGAACCCGTAGGTCCCAACCACACCATGCTCATGGAGATAGTCGCATGACCCAAATAGTCATATACTCAAGCAAGGGAGGCAAATAGGCTCACACTAGTAGAACAAACATGGAGTAACACTCAACATGAACATCACATTCATCCAAGAACATAGTGCCACAACAATATGAATAGAATGAGGTGCATATTTCTCAGTGCAATCCATATGATAAAAAGTATGAAAGAACTCCACAAGGAGCAACAACACCAAAACATCAAGTATAAACCAATCTCGAAATCAAATCACTAAAGAGATCACAAGACTGATAGGACATCAAATATGGATACCTCTAGATTCCATCAATAAGCACAATCACATGGGAGGAAAATCCTCTTTCAGGTATCATTAATAACTATAGGGATAGATACATGGGAAAAAAGAGAAAGGAGTGTCATCACCTAGCTCAAAGGATGGTCACATAGAATTGAGTAGTCATCACATATAGATGAGGAGACTTAATCATGCTAGATCAATGCCCCACACACGGCCAGGCCTTCCCAACTCATCCCTAGTCTATACGATCACTTGGTGCAGGAGAACTCCCTATGACATGGAGGCACATGAAGCCATTTTAGTGTAGCACATGGATTCAATGGTCTAAATGACCTAAAAATCATGTAATAAATCCTACTAAGGCATTTGAATTTAGTAGGAAGAATGAAATGAATTTTGAGTGCAAATGGACCTAATAGAGGTCAATAAGTCTAAATATGTAAAAATGGCACAAAGGAAACCTAATGAGTTTAATTAGGTTGTGTTGAGTCATTTTGATGTAATAAGGCTCAAATAAAGCCTTTGGTGTTGATGAATTTGGATTAAGGGGATTATATCTAGTGTTGTCAAATTCAAATTTCAAAACCCAATGGTTAGTTAGCCAAATAAGAGATTTAAGTGTTTGTTAAGAGAAAGGTGGTTATGGTCAGTTTGGGAAGGTTTGTATTGGTTTATAACTCATTCTATAAGACCTGGAGAAGAATATTCAAGTTTGGGAAAGGAATCACAATTGCATTGTACGGACTGCTCTTTTTGAATACAAAATCTGAAAGTTACTTGTTTGATTTGGATTGTTTCTTTCATTTTCAGGATTGGCAATGGATCGCAGGTGACTCCTTTATTCTTTCATTTTGAGGATTGGCAATGGATTGAAGGTTTTTAAATCTATTTTGATAATTTATTTTGACTATCCAAAAGAACCCTGTTGTAGGTGCACATTTTATGTTAGTTTGGAGTCAAAATGAGAAGTTAGGGCTCATTCCTCTTTATGTCTTTACTATTCATTGAGGAATGAGACCCTATAAACTTATTTTTAAGTAAACCAATTACAAGAGTGCAGGGAAAAGAGATTGAATAGGTGATCATCAAGACAAGTGACCGTTTGTGAGGAAAAAAAACATGAAAATGGTGGTATGAGTATAGCAGCAGAAGAAGTAGCTTAACAAGGTGGTATTTTTATGTTGGAAGATGTTTTTTAGGGTTTAATACAAGGTTAAATGACCCTTGGTTGAATCTGGAAGTGAATGGAAGAGTGGGTTTGAGTGAGCCCTAGGTTAGGATGCCTAAAAAGGAGGGTTTGATATCTAACCTATCAAATGAGTGTTTCTTGCCTTGAAACCTAGAAAATATGTTATTTTGGAACATTTTTTAATACTATTTTTATGTTTGGTTTTGTGGTCGTACCAATTGTTGGTACTTGCTTTGGAAAAGAGGGATAATTGGGCTTATTCAGTGTGTAGAAGGTATTGGCCAGGGTATTTTGTCCAAAGGAATCATATCTGAGTTTCACATTTGTCATACAACTTCCAAAAGGGTATCTGGAAGTATAATTTTTTTTGTAAGTGTTTTGGGAGAAATTTTAATTAAGTGGGGAAAACCTGTCTGGAAGGGCTACTAGAAGTAGGCCTAGGTTGCACCCGAGTAAGAAGGTTTTGTGTAAACCAATAAAATGGTGATTTTTGAGTGTTGAGACAAGTTGGTTGGGGCATGTAAAGACCCTAGGTTATGATTAATTTGTTTGATTGATTTGGTAACCCAAATTTGAGTTCTTTGGTGAAGGAGAAGACTAGAAAACCTTGAGGGATTCTAAGGTCAAGTTGTGGAAATAACAAGTATTGCCTATTGGGGTGTTTGTAGACTAGTATCCTCTGCATCAAAGTGGTATCAGAGCCACTAGTAGGTTCTTGAGGGAAGCAAGGAAGAGGGAGAATTTGTGCACTAGTTGGGGTATATACAAGATGCCTCCTAAACAACAAATAGCCAGCGAGAACCAAGAGTTGAAAGAGACCTTGGAGATGGAAAGGAGAGAAAGGAGAGAACAAGAAGAAACAAGGGATAGAGAGATGAGACAAATGAGAAGGGATAATGTAGCATTGCAATCAAGGTTGGAAGCCTTGGAGAGAGGATCTAGAAGAGGGCCACAAAGAGAGAATGAGGAAGAAGATGCTGAAGCAAATGATGGAGCAGATGAGAGTTAGAATGAAGGGAATGGAGAAGGGTGTTGGCATTATTTAGATTGTTGGAATTTTTCATATAGATTTCATTAATGATATGTTACCATTGATGTCAATTGAATCGGTGAATGATATTCATGATATTGTTGATGTTATTATTGTTATTGCTATTGTCTTGGAACCGGTATGATAAACTTTAAGGAACATGTTGTAAACCAATATATCGTAGTTTTTAAGTTGAACCGGTGTAAAGGGTTAAACCTTTCTATATTATGTCGCCGGTAACCACTACTAGTTGTTTTCTGTTAAACCCTAACCGATCAAGTTGGTTGGTTTAAGATCTAATGTTGAGTGGTAATGATGGAGACATGTGTGATCATTGTATGAGGATTAGTTCAGATTGATTTGGCGAGTTTGTTATCTTGGAAAGGAGAAAGTGGATTGCATCTAATGCATAGTGTGTGATGAGTTACAAAGTTTGATGAAGCAGTGATCATGGAGCGGTTGGAATTTTCTTGAATAATGTGAAGAGATTGTTATGATTTCTAATGGTCAAGATTGTACCGACTTGTTTGTAATCTCAATGATGACAATTAGGTTTTTGTTGTGTTACCAACCTAGTTGATTTGTATTTAAGGTCAATGATATTGTTTTGTTAAGTGTTGGAAAAGTTGACAAGATTTGCAGAAACCAGTTGAGTGTTTGGTTGCCTAACCAGTGGATGGATCTAAAGTTTGAGTAAAGGCATATTGAAGCTTAAGAAAGATTTGATCAAGCAGATGTTGTGCTATTCAGACAAATAAAGAAAACTTATTGTTTTCTAACAATTACAGTAGAAATTGAAATCCCCTAACTGGGTAAGCTCTAATAAGCTTGGTTACTTTCTAAATCCTCTAACAAGGTGGTCCATTAGTTTGGATTCTCAAATCCTCCAATGAGGTTACTCCTAACAGGGTATTGTACTTTTCATCAAGCCATATTTGTAAATCCCTTAATCAAGTGATTCCTAACTAGAATTAATTCTTAACAGGACTTATTGTAAAAGCTCTAACAGGCTTGGCTCCTAACAAGGTGAACTTCAGAAGAGTGCAAATAGCTATCCTTGTGAGTCTCATCTCACTATGGTTTTTACCTATTTCAGTTTTCCATGTATAAATATTTGTGTCATGTGGTGATTGCTTTTGTGGTTATGATCTTATTTGTTGATTTGATTAACTACTTAATTATTATGATATGGCATGATCACTGGAAGCATTGAGAGATGAATATGTCTGATTCACCCCCCCTCTCAGTATTCTACTGGATACTTATTCTTTCATCATACCATCAAAGGGTAACTAGACCCTGAAGAGAGAAGGATGTTGAGGTTATTGAAGGCAATACAAGGCGGTGGCAGTAATACAACCATTGATTTTCCTATCTATCATGGGAAGATGGATACTGAAGAGGTATTGGTGTGGATTGATGCCCTAGAAAACTACTTTGAGTATGAAGACATGAATGAGGACAAGAAGGTGAAGTTTGCCAAGACAAAGTTGAGAGGTGTTGCTCTAACATGGTGGAGTAGTGTCCAGACAAAAAGAGTGGAAAGAGGGATGTCTAAGATCACCACATGGAGTAGGATGAAGGCCATGATGAAGGATCAATTCCTTCCATCTGATTATGCTATTCAAAAAAAGAGGTTGAGACAAAATCTGAAACAAAAAGACATGGGTGTGATGACCTACACTAAGCAATTCCACAAGATGAGTATAAGAGGTGGATTGGAAGATGAGGATGAGAAGGTTGCAACATATCTTAATGGGCTTAGACACAAATTGCAAGATGAGACTGGTTTGAGTATACCAAAGACACTTGGGGAGTGTTTTTCAGTTGGCTATAAGGGCTTAATAAAAGGTAAAGAGGAAGCAAGAGAGACATGGAGGAAGTGGCAGAAGTAATGCAAATAGAGGAAGGGGCAGCAGACCTAATAATGAAGGACAAGGACAAGGACAAGGCATCAATGAAAAGGGTAAGGAGTCATTTTCTGATCAAAGGGGTGGATACATAGGTGGAGGTAGATTTGGATCAGGTAGAGGATCAGGAGTCTTCATGGGAAGCTGTTTCACATGCAATGAATTTGGGCACACTTCCTTCAAGTGTCCAATTTATGGACTTGAAAAGCACTGAGTGGGGGGGTGAATCAATGACACCAAAACACACACTACTTTAAACATTAACCAGTAGATGAACTTAACCAAGCAGTTAAACAAAATACATGTTATGCAAAATCAAATAACAACATCCACATAAACTTGAACATCAACCATAACACAAGTGTTTATACGTGGAAAACCCAAATATGTAAAAACCATGGTGAGATGGAACTCACAAGTTAACTATCTGTAGTAATAGAAAATTGACCGGTTAGGGTCTTACAAAGAGCTCTGCTAGGAGTGAATCTTGTTAGAGATCCCAAGCTTGATTAGAAGCTTTATACCCTGTTAAGAGTACTACCCTGTTAGGAGTAACATTGCTAGAGGATTTGAGAATCCAAACTAATGGATCACCTTGTTAGAGGCTTTGTACAATCAAGCTTGTTAGAGCTTACCCAAGAATTTGATTCCATTGTAATGGTTAGAGAACAACAAGAATGGCTTGATCTATTCTAAGTAGCACAAAACTTGCTTGATCAGATCCTTCTAAGTACATTCAACACTGCTCTTCATCTTAACACTTATCACTTTTCAACAAAAGCTTTTTCAAATAACAACTCTTTATATATTCTCATCATCAAAATGATTCTCTAAAATGTCTTTAAATAGACATACAAACCTTATGTCGGCCATAGGAACACAATTCCCTAGGTGCAGTGTATCTAGACAAGTAAACATAACTCATCACAAAAATGACCGCCAAACAAACGGTGCTGGTAACTCATCACAAAACCGGATACCGGTTAGAGAAATTTAATACCGGTTGGAATAAAACTAGTGAATCATTGTCATGGAATCTTCCACTTGTTCTTCTTCTTCATCTTCATCCTAATTCTGATCTCGACTTAGTGTTACCACAAGTTATCTCTTAGGCACATACCGGTTGACACAAAGTATCGATTAGAGATAGACCTCAAACATACCGGTTGGTAGTGTAAACCAATTGGAGTTACACAATTAGTCAATGTTATCATATATGTATGTGAGAGTGTTTCATCAATGACAACAAGTGATGAATACATTACAATCATCATCAAGCCAACAATCTCCCCCTTTGGCATTGATGGCAACACTTAGAAAATTTTGAGTAATACAATACCGCTAAGTGTGCATACACAACATATTTACATATATATATTCATACTCCCTTTGAATGTAATACTCCCCCTTAATGCATGCATGAATACAAAATTTTCAAAAACACACATACATATTATTACTCCCCCTTTGACAACAATGCTAAAATGATAAAGTAAAATATATACATATATATGGAAAATCTGTATCAAAGAGTTCAACATATATTACAATTTGAAACAAATTCATGCATTGGATATTCTCATGAAAATATTATTGAAGTTCTACTTCATCTAGGATAGAGCATTCTTCCATGATTCTAGTATATTATCCATATACTCTGAGGTAGAAAACAACTGAGAATAGAATTCTTCCATTGAGTCAAGCGAGCACGTTTCAAGAGTAGCAAGAATATCTTCTGTACTGGAGTGGGCTCTCTGAAGAATGTCAATCTATGAGGTGAGCTGACTCTTGAGCTCTCTTAGAGATTGGAATCTCTTATCTCTCTCATTATCATTCCTGATCGGTCTGTCATGCAATTCATCTATAGACCAATTAAAGACATGAATGGAGTCCTGGAGTGGGACATATACTTTGCATAACCTTTCTATTTCCTGCTCAGTTTCAACTTGATTCTTACAAATATCAGAATAAAAGAAAGTAATATTGGAGGTAGAGGCAAGATACTTTCCTCTAGATTTGATAGCTTTCTTTAACAGACTGTCATTATGAGATAAATCCATTTTGTCAGTTTCAGTGGGCTTAGCTAGCTTATCTCCATATGCCTTCTTGTGGCTCTTCTCAATGAATATTTGAGCAGCATCTTCAAGTGGTTTGATTTGATCTGATGCCTCTGCAACTAACTGACCAAGTTTGCTGATAGGAGTGGGAAGATGTGCAACAGAGGTTTCCGGTAGTAATCTAGACAAAATTTCTACTGGATTCTGGATTATCTCTACCTCGATTCTTTGTTCTTTCAACCTCTTCTTGTGTGCACTAGATTGCATAACATTGGCAATCTTCGTCATTTTAGATGCGCTCAATGTATTCATATCGATAGGTCCTGAAATACTTGAAGAGTCTTCATCATCATCATCAAGCAGTTCTTTCTTTGCCTGTTCAAGGGTTATACTCTTAATGATGGCTCTTTCTGTATTTTTCTCTGTTGCATCTTATGTTTGCTGAGTAACAGCTTCCCCAGTAGACTCCTTTTGAGTGATCTCAATGATCGGTGGAGATTAGGGTTTCTCTAGTTGTTCAATTTCCGGTTTACTGACCTCTTTTAGTTGATTACCCAGTTGATCACCTTATGTATTTTGCACTTCTGTGATTGTAGGAGGATCCATATCTGGTGCACTAATGTCTCCAGATAGGTCTATTGTATCCTAAATATCTTCATCAACAAGAATAATGGATTCATCCTTCTTCTTGGTTGGATAGACAATATCAGCTTGAACAATTTCCTCTACATCCATTTCTGGTAGAAAAACATCATCTGTAGTTTCATCCTTATTGGCAGAGTGGATGTTATCTTTCCTTTGTTTGATTACACAGGCTAGCTGGTGAGTTTCTGACTCAATAACTACCCTCTTTCCATTAAGGAGTTTCAATCTCCTCATTTTAAAATCAAAATATGCTTTGTATTCCTCAGTTAAAGCACTAATTCCATCTGATGATAATATGGGAAAATATTGTACAAATACTTCATCAATAATCTTTTTTTCTAATTGAGTGGCTTGTTCCCATTTATCTAACAAAGTATTATACAAAGAGACTGAAATATCTTTCTCTAAATCATAAAGAAATCTATTGTAGTGATTCAACAAGGTTATTACCTGTTGGAGTATTTGCTTCTGCTCGTCTTCAGTAAAAGAATCATAATGCTCTTTAACATTGTCAAACCTGTTTCTTCCCAATGACTTCATTGTTCTCTCAAATATTGTGTCAGGTTTGTAGGTGGAAATATCTGATGGTGTAGTTGCCTTTGGCACTACTTTTACCTTCTTAGGTGTTCTTTCAGTTGCCTTCTCCTTCTTAGGTTCTTCTTCAGAATCTGTACCCTCAAACTCTGGTTGCAAAATTAGTTTCCTCTTCCTTTTCTTTGGTGCACTCTCCTTCTTCCCAGATATTTTGGCTGATGGTTCCTTCTCAGTTAGGACACTCTGAGTCACCCTTGTAGTTTTCTTCACATGATATTTTCATCACTTTTCTTTTGCTTTCCTTTAGCTTTTTCTATAGGTGCAGTACTGGTTTCAGTAGGTGCATCTTGGACGGCTAAGATGTCCAATTTTGCCTTCTTTTTGTCTTTAGGCGATGCTAACATGATATTAGCATAGCCAACCAGTAAGTCATGATTGACCTCGTAGCTCATATCTTCCATCTCTTCCTCTCTAGGTTCTCTTGCTTGCATTAAGAAAAAGTCAGTGGTAACTGTGAAGACTATGTCTTTTTCAAAGTGTTTTACGACATCTTCATGTATCCTCATTCTCAAGCTCATCTTCTTCTAGAATTCATTAAAGTACTTGTTGGTGGCAGTTGAAAAGGTATCCTTCACAACCTTAATGTTGTTTCTGATCTAAGCATTGACCGGTTGTTCTTTGGACCATTCAATGTCACCTATACCTGGTAGAAAGTTCTGAAAGTAGAAAAATAACCCAACCAACAGCTAACCAAATTTGAACTTCTGAGTATTGTCCTTCTCAATGGATTTCAAATTTTGAAATAGTTGCACTCTGATAGCTTCACATATATCATAGTCTGTATTTTCAACAATCATACTATGTGTTGTATGAATTGTTGCAGATGGAACACTGTTAAGTCTACTAGAGTAAAATACTCAGTAGCCTATCACCATTGCTACAAGTTTCACCACAGGGTCTCTAATATTGTTGACAGAAAAAGCATGCCTATCAGAGTTAGAACCGGTTAGCTTAAAGATAGTGTCTTTCAAAATTTTCCTCAACTCACAAACTTTACCGGTTGAGCAATAACCCGTTACAGCCCTAATAGCTTCCTTGGTTATTGTGTGAGTCCTTTCCAGATACATATTCTCTCCATTGACTTGACTCAAGATTATTCTAATGTGATCTTCCACAAAATCTTCAAGAAAGGAGGCAGCATTGTGAAACCCTTTTTCAAAAACCCTAGCATATTTAGCTTCAATCTTTCCATCCTTATTACAGAGTGATTTCAGCTGAATATAGATGTGAAGAGTTCCCAAATATTCAATTTTGCAATCTATATAGCTAGACAAATCACCTTTGATCACGACCCCACTCAGGACTTGCGACAATGCATTATAAGACATAATTTATTCTGCTTTTAGAGCTTCCTCAGGCTCAGTAGTGATCATCAACCTCTCTACAAACTTTGACATAGATGCCATTGTAGATAAACAAGTTTCGAGGCGGTGTACAAAGAAATGCCTAATTTCTTGCACATCGCTCTATTTCCCGATTGAACTATTCAAATGCACTACCGTTCGCTTCTGTGCAGCTTCCAATTCAACTTGATTTCTCTTAATCACAAACCAATTTTCCAATTTGCACCAAGACAATCTTGCTCTGCTTTGCAATCACTTCAATTTCTTTTCAAAAGGGTTGGGTAAAAATGATAAGGTAAAACTTTTTTTTATCCATTTTACCAACTACAATAAATGTTAATTTTAGGTTACAAACCCTAATTTCGCCGCTTAAGTGAAATACCGATTAATTAACACGTCAACAAAAAGTCACCAAAATTCAAAATTCAAAAAGATTCTTTCCCGCTTATTTTACAAAAGGGGTCCGGAAATGTTTTACCCTTACACTCCCCTTAGCCGTTTTAGATAGGCTTAAGTCACCCGTGTTGGATTCTCTTCACTAGGTGAAGGAATGATTTCTTCTACAGGCAATTCTTTGCTTTTCTTCTTCCAAGTCCGGTTCATATCTTCTCTTGTTTCCTCAACATCAAGTTTTTGCTTGCCTTTCTGGTGCTAGATAGAGTTGACCGGTTTGTTGTTTCTTGTTCTGCAAAACTTTGCTAGGTGCCCCGGTTTGTTGCAATGGTAACAGACCATACCAGATGATCTCCAGGGTCCTACATTTCCTCTTCTGGTTCTTTTTCTGCAGTTCATATCCACATGACCAATTTTATTGCAAAAGGTACACACAACATTTGTTACCTTTTCCATTTTGAATGGACTAAACCGGTTGTCATAGGATCTTTGCCAATTCCAGTTCATTTGGTTATTAAAGTTCCTTGCTCGATCATCATTTGATCTAGGATTCATGTGTGGTACAGGATTGTTTGCACTGTATCTGCACTCAATGTGTCTATGCCCATACATTCCACAAGTGTAGTAATGACCTTCAAATTTTCTAGATGCATACCTAACATTGGTATTATAATTTGTATTTTTGTTAGGTTTGTTCCTACAAACATTTGCAATATGACCAGGCTTATGACAAACAAAGCAGACTGGCTTAAAAGCCTTCTTACCATAGTCTTATTGACTTTAGAAGCAGTTTCATTCTTTGGATAGTTGCTCTTTGTACCAGAGGATTCACCTTTTTCAATTGTATGAAAGCCAAGTCCAAAGATATCACCCTTCATTCTCTGTGATTGAATTTTTTCTTCCAGCATGGTAGAACTTTTGACAAACTTCTCCAATTTCTCATTGGCTTTAGTAAGCTTATTGACAAGATCTTCATTATGCTTAGACAGATTCTCTTTTAGAGATGATGCCAACTCAAGGTCTAGCTTTAAGTTCTCCTTTTCTTTTGTTTCAGCTATTAAGTCCTCCTGCATGGTGTCTCTTTCCTGTTTGATTTTTAAAATCTCTTGATCTCTTTCCTTGATAAGATCTTCAGTAGCTCTTCTAGATTCCAGTTCCTGACTCATGCGAATAGTGAGACCTTCTAGTTCTCTCCTTAGATACAGTTTCTCACCCTGCAAATTTTCAACTTCTTCTGATAAAGCATCAATATTAGCTTCATCTGAACAACTATTGTCAAATATTTCTAACATTCTCCTCTTGACTTGAGAAGCTTTCAGTTTTCCCCTAAGGGATTTAACTTCATTTTTACTCGCTTCTACCTCTCTAGCCATCTCGAAGTAGCTTCTGTCCCCCATGGTAGTTTCAAGATTCCCTTCTAAGAGGTTAGGCTTCAAAGAAGTTAGGCTCTGATACTAATTGATGGACTTGAAAAGCACTGAGAGGGGGGGTGAATCAGTGATACCAAAATACACACTACTTTAAACATTAACCAGTAGATGAACTTAACCAAGCAGTTAAACAAAATACATGCTATCCAAAATCAAATAATAGCATCCACATAAAGTAGAACATCCACCATAACACAAGTGTTTATATGTGGAAAACCCAAATATGTAAAAACCACGGTGAGATGGAACTCACAAGTTAACTATCTGCAAAAATAGAAAATTGACCGGTTAGGATCTTACAAAGAGCTCTGCTAGGAGTTAATCTTGTTAGAGATCCCAAGCTTGATTAGAAGCTTTATACCCTGTTAAGAGTACTACCCTATTAGGAGTAACCTTGCTGGAGGATTTGAGAATCCAAACTAATGGATCACCTTGTTAGAGGATTTGTACAATGAAGCTTGTTAGAGCTTACCTGGTTAAGGAATTTGATTCCATCGTAATGGTTAGAGAACAACAAGAATGGCTTGATCTGTTCTGAGTAGCACAAAACTTGCTTGATCAGATCCTTCTAAGTACATTCAACACTGCTCTTCATCTTAACACTTATTACTTTTCAACAAAAGCTTTTTCACATAACAACTCTTTATATATTCTCATCATCAAAATGATTCTCTAAAATGTCTTTAAATAGACATACAAACCTTATGTCGGTCATAGGAACACAATTCCCTAGGTGCAGTGTATCTAGACAAGTAAACATAACTCATCACAAAAATGACCGCCAAACAAACGGTGCTGGTAACTCATCACAAAATCGAATACCAGTTAGAGCAATTTAATACTAGTTGGAATAAAACTAGTGAATCGTTGTCATGGAATCTTCCACTTGTTCTTCTTCTTCATCATCATCCCGATTCTGATGTTGTCTTAGTGTTACCACAGGTTATCTCTTAGGCACATACCGGTTGACACAAAGTACCGATTAGAGATAGACCTCAAACATACTAGTTGGTAGTGTAAACCAATTGAAGTTACATCGGTAGTCAATGTTATCACATATGTATGTGAGAGTGTTTCATCAATGACAACAAGTGATGAATACATTACAATCATCATCAAGCCAACACCAATGAATGAATAAGGTGGCAAGAAGACTGAGAAAATAGTTTAGTTGGCCCAAGGGGAAGAACAACCAACAAAAGAGAAGATTGGTATTGATGCTCCAGAACTTGAGGGTGACTTTCTGATGTTTGGAAAAGGACAAAGGTTGCAGCAGATACAACCCCAAGTATCCATTTTTAGAACTCAATGCTTGATTCATGGTAAAGTATGTAGGATCATCATTGATTCAGGTTCTTTTGATAACTTGGTTTCTCAAGAGATGGTTGACAAGTTGAATTTAGTAAGAATACCACATAATAGACCCTACAAAGCCACTTGGGTAACAGATGAACAAAATCTAGTAGTCCAAGAGCAAGCATATGTAGATTTTACCATTGGTGATTATCATGATAGGGTATTGTGTGATATTGTTCCTATGACATGTTGTCATGTACTCTTGGGAAGGCCTTGGGAATATTAGAGAAAGACATTGCATGATGGGTTCTTGAACACATATGTTGTTCACAAAGATGGTAAGAGATTTACACTGACTCCTTTAAAGAATAATCAGATCTTTGAATCCAGTGTAATATGCTTTGGTAGCAAGGAATGTGTGAGTATGCAGGTTCCTAATGTGAAGGGAACATAAGGCAGTGATCAGGGGTGTGGAAAGAAGTCAAAAGGGTAGCAACATTCTGTTGCTGACAACAAAAGGAAGCTGCAGACTAGCGTGATGGTAGGGACTGTTGAGTGCCCTCTAGGTATGCATATTAAGGAAAATGATAGTCCTTCAAAGATTAATGGAGTTGGGGGTCATTTGGACCTCACAAAGGCAAGGAAAATGGTCCAGCAGCAGTCCATACGTGACTATCTAAACCAAAGATCTAATGATTTGTTTTTATCTGATCATGAGTTTGTTGTAGGTAATAGGTGGAAGACCAACTCATTTCATGAGTTTTTATTGCTACACAAGTTTACAAGAGGCCAAAGGTGCAGGTGGCCTTCTAGAAGAATGCATGGAGTACCGACCAGACCCCTATTCTCTTGGGATAAGAGATTTTTTATAGGGGGGGAGTATGGTGTAGGAGAACTCCCTGTGGCATGGAGGCACATGAAGCCATTTTGGTGTAATACATGGATTCAATGGTCTAAAGGACCTAAAAATCATGTAATAAATCCTACTAAGGCATTTGAATCTAGTAGGAAGAATGAAATGAGTTTTGAGTGCAAATGGACCTAATAGGGGTCAATAAGTTAAAATATGTAAAAATGGCACAAAGGATGCCTAATGAGTTTAATTAGGTTGTGTTGAGTCATTTTGATGTAATAAGGCTCAAATAAAGCCTTTGGTGTTGATAAATTAGGATTAAGGGGATTATGTCTAGTGTTGTCAAATTCAAATTTGAAAACCCAACGGTTAGTTAGCCAAACAAGAGATTTAAGTGTTTGTTAAGAGAAAGCTAGTTATGGTCAGTTTGGGCAGGTTGTATTGGTTTATGACACATGCTATAGGACTTGGAGAAGAAGATTGAAATTTGGGAAAGGAATCACACTTGCATTGTATGGACTGCTCTTTTTTAATACAAAATCTGAAAGTTACTTGCTTGATTTGGATTGTTTCTTTCATTTTAAGGATTGGAAATGGATTTTAGGTGATTCCTTTGGGTATTTATGAGAATTTGAATCCATTTTGAAGGATTTTAAATCTTTTTTGATCATTTATTTTGATTGTCCAAAAGAACCCTATTGTAGGTGCACATTTTGTGTTAGTTTGGAGTCAAAATGAGAAGTTAGGGCTCATTCCCCTTTATATCTTTACTAATCCTTGAGGAATGAGACCCTATCAATGTATTTTTAACTATCCCAATGACAAGAATGTAGGGAAAAGAGATTGAATAGGTGATCATCAAGAAAAGTGACTGTTTGTGAGGAAAAAAAGCATGAAAATGGTGGCATGAGTATAGCAGCAGAAGAAGTAGCTTAACAAGGTGGTACTTTAATGTTGGAATATGTTTTTGGGGTTTGAATACAATGTTAAATGACCCTTTTTTGAATTTGGAAGTGAATGGAGGAGTGGTTTTGAGTGAGCCCTAGGTTAGGAGGCCTAAAAAGGAGGGTTTGATATCTAACCTATCAAATGAGTGTGTATTTCCTTGAAACCTAGAAAATATGTTGTTTTGAAACATTTTTAAAGACTTTTTTTAGGTTTGGTGTTGTGGTTGTACCAATTATTGGTACTTTCTTTGGAAAACAGGGCTAATTGGGCCTATTCTATGTGTAGCAGGGTACTGGTCAAGGTATTTTGTCCAAAGGAAACATAGCTGAGTTTCACATGTGTCATACAACTTCTAAAAGGGTATCTATAAGTCTAACATTTTTTGTAAGTGTTTTGGGAAAAAGTGGAATTAAGTGGGGAAAACCAGTCTAGTGGGGCTACTAGAAGTAGGCCTAGGTTGCACCCGGGTAAGAAGGTTTTGTGTAAACCAAGAAAATGGGGATGTCTTGAGTGTTGAGAATTTGTTTGGGGCATGTAAATCCCCTAGGTGATGATTAATTTGTTTGATTAAGTTGGTAACCCAAATTTGAGTTCTTTGGTGAAGGAGAAGACTAGAAAAACTTGAGGGATTCTAAGGTCAAATTGTGGAAATAACAAGTATTGCCTATTGGGGTGTTTGTAGACCAATATCCTCTACATCATCACTCAAGGCCATGAGAGGGGAATCCACTTTATCTTTTTTTTAATTTTATTAACATGACATTAGTTTTCACTTGATTACAAAATGTCCAATGAGTTACCTTGGTAGTCCCTTTGTACCCTGACCCCCATTGGACACCACTCCCATCATTGGTCCTATTACCCACCCTGGGCTCAAGTAAATAAAAATGTGAAACTCATAACCAGATTCCAATATGAAAGACCATATAATATCACAATTAAGCCCAACAATACCAAAACTCATCAAATAAACACAATATGCATTGACATTTTCATGTGTATCCAAAACATACTCGATTGGCCCTAATGCCAAGATAATGGATCCGAATCGATCCAACAATCAAATTTTCATATATAATATTATCATTCCACATAATAATAACACATTTAAAATACCAAATTCACATTTTCATCAAAAGGTCCAAAATGACCAAAAACCAGTTATGGAGGCCATCCACCATTGATGGACCTCCAAAAAGCTTAAATATTCAAACTTATCCAATCAAAAATTAGGAAAAAGCCATTGGTCCATAAGTGAACAGCAACTCATTCATGCAATAAAATATAAAGTCCATGCATCCAATAAAAAATTGGGCAGCATTTCTTCTTATAAAACTTTTTCAATTTTTCAAATACAATAAATTCAAATCTTTGCTAAAATTCAACATTCCAAATTGGGAAAAGCATCTAAATCCATTTGCTAACTAATAGAAATAAGAATCAAACAATTTCATTGAGAATCAAGAGATAAATCAATAAAAAGTCACCTTCATGTTGAATAAATTTAAAATCAAATATGGAGCCAAAGAACTCATGAAAACCGATTAGAATAAAGAGTTAGCCCACACAAAGCCAATGATCTCCTATCCACAAAATTCATCCAAGGAATTCCCTCCCAATCAACAAATAAAATTTCCCATTGTAGGGTTTGAGAGCTTCAAATTTTAAATTAAATCTAAGTCTCAAAAAACGAACTTAAAAAATACAATATAAACCCACTTTGGAGCAAAAATATAAAAATATTAAAATTCAAATTTGACAAGTAAATCCAATTACTCCCAAAATACCCCCAAAGTTAAAATCATTTAATCCACATTAAATTGAATACATATAATCTGCATTTCATAATTAAATATGAAATTGTCACTATAGTATTTAAATATGATTAATATATGCACTATAACAACGACAATTCACATATGACCGATTATGCACAAACAATCTTTACTAGCTATTCACAATATGTATTTGGGTAACCAGACATTACCAAACTAGTAACCAAAGGTATAAATAAATAAAATTAATGAATATCATCCAAATTAGGAATGATGGCTATGGTTGGGTAACATTAATGGCCAGTGTGCTATCTCCTATAACCACCATCAAGGATATGAGCATGCTTAGACCTATGGAGCAAGGTGGAGTCGATACTCTATACCTGCACCAGCTAAAATATACAAACACTTGTGCATACATATACATATACATATGCATATACATGTACATATTCATATACATATACATATACATATACACATGCATATACATATACATATGCATATACATATACATATACATATCCATATACATATGCATATACATATACATATACATATAACTGAAAGAATCATTAACATTCCCTGATTGTGGTCCTATAATAACATGGTTAGTAACATGACATCTCATCAAATCAATATAGCATCTTCAAACGAATATATTGCTAAGAATTTAATCTCATAAAAAATACAATAACATAAAATATGATTTATTACTTTTGAATCAACCAACTGGATTAACATCACTTGTCATATTCTAGTTATTAATTGAATCAACATTTATATTTAAACATCATAACTATGATAACAATCCACAATGAATCTAGTACTTAAATTAGATAAGCAACAACAAATAGAGAAATGGTCCTCACAACCACACACAAAAGAAACCATGCATCCCAATGTAGTAGCACAATCATGATCATCATGAAGCAATCTAAAACATCACTGGTCCAACATGAACATAGAACATGCATCCACTCACAATATAAGCTAGGAACCCAAGGACTCACACTAAAATCAAATGCAACATCCAAAATAATATCATAGCACCTCAAAAAGGTTAACACTGGTAATTAAATGACACAATCACTAGCTCATAGCCAAATCCACATTAAGGAGAAGAAATACAGAAGAGCAACTTGAGAGGCATTACAAGATTTGGCTTAAGATTAACAAAGATTTTAGCTTTCTTTTAAAGTATGACCCCTATTGTAGGTTGTCATGTCATAGTAGGTGGTGGCTTCTATGAAATTTAGTATAATAAACAAACATTTCATACTTCCCTGAGAGGGAATATGGTAGAAGTGTGCATTTTTGTTAAGTGAAAAATCTTAAGGTTGCCCTTTCTACCACTTTGATTTCCACCTTGGCAACATGTCTTCATTATTAACAGATTAAAATATGAAAATATAAAAAATGGAAACAAAAAATTTGAGCAAAAATATATAGATAAATAATCTATGCTTGGGAAGTATAAGCAACTCTGTAGGAGCTATAGATGCTCTGCTAACAGTAGAGCTATTCTCAATGGAAATCAAAGAGATAATATTGTTGAGGCTATGGATGTATGTCTACCAACAAGGATCTATCTTAGTTGGCTAGGAGGGATGAACCCAATTACATAGTTTAATAAAGGTGTATCTTCTATATTATTCATCCTTGGGAAGGAATGGAAAATGAATCATGATGCACACACCAAAATGATGGAGGTTTTTGTATACTATGCCATGATATTCTGCTTTTATGTTGGTTCTTGGTAAAAAAATCTTTTTCTTTGGGAAGCTTCTCTAAATCTCCTTTCATAAGTCTAGGTAATGAGTGCATGAATTTACTTATCTCTTTGAATAGCAATTTATCATGGTCCTTCCACAACACACCCCTTAATGATCATGCTAAAATCAAGACCTCATTTGTTGCTTAATTAATACATTGAGAGCTCAAGAACGTTTGTAGTCAACAACGTGTTTCCACACTTTCTTAAACCTATTTGCTACTATGAAGGCACACCCTTTTGAAAAATGGCACTTCCCACACCTAGACAAACCAAGGTATATTGTGGCCCCTCCAAACTTTTATACCCTACCTTTTCATTTTCCACGTGTCACTCCCACGTGCATTTTGGAAGGGCCAATTGTTTCTAATGTTACAAAATCCTACCAGTGTGCCACGTGTCTTCTTTTAATGAGCTTAAACCTGACTCTCTAATTTAGCCCCATTCATGCTCTAATTAATCTTCTTCTCAATTGTTGGCCCCACAAGTATTGTGAAGCATGAAACCAAGCTACGATGACATTTATAGAAGCATATATGTCTAACTTAAGCTAATTCACTATGGTAACCTTCTATTTACCTTGATATTCTCCATAGTGCATTGTTTGTTTTGAACTAAGATATTTTTTATCTACAATGTTAATAATTATTTGAGATGTGCAGGAACATGTGTTTAACTCATGTGGTTTCAGTCCAAGATGAATGATAATTATATTCTAATTAAACTCCTAACTGCAGAAAGTTGGGAAATTGTGAAATGGAGCAAGCATGCACAATTCAAAGGGGATTGGCATGAAGTGAGGATGGATGTCAGCTAGATTGATCACCTAAAGAGATGTAATTTTAACCCTTGATTTATCATTAATAACCAATTTGATAATAATTGGAATGAATCGGCAAAATGCAAACTCCCCTTTGGTGAGGGTGGCTTTCTTGTCTGTGAACTAGAGAATTTGGATCTACCTTCGCATGCAAAAGTCCCTTGTGAGATGCCAAATCTATAGATAAATCCAATGCTATGTGGACTTATTCTTATGGGATTGATATAATCAATACTATAATCTCTTACTTTTGGAGAGATTTCATTTTGATGCCATCAGTTTCCTTCTCGAGCAGCTCTTCACCACTTTATTTGTTTAAGTCAAGATCGTGTAGAATGATCCATGTGTCACTCCCACATGATTTTCCTCCAAAAAGTTACACCAAATTCTCTTTAAAATGTGCAAGCATGCCACATGATAGATTAGTGTGATGCCCACAAAATATTTTGCCTCCAAAGCACTCACTACAGAGGAAGCGACATGTTGGCACCAGGCCTTGAATTTGACGGTCACCCCTGCCTGTCATTTGAATTTTTTATTACGGTTTAGTAATTTTAATGCCTTCGTTTTATGTTTTTTAAAATATGTTAAGTGTCAATTCTTTAAGCTTCACAGAATTGAAGTTCCAATAAAATTCAATTCAGGTGAAAAGAAATAATTCCATCAAAAAAATGTAAAAATTTAAAAAACAATGATAAATTAGTAATGCACTAAAAAAATATTAAATCTACTTGTAAGTTTCTAAATTCAACCCAAAAATCTTGTTTAATATAAAAATAGAAACCATTTTAGATTTTTTTATTACAATATTTTAAAAAATTAGAAATGATTATATCTTATCATTTCAATTGTTAGAAGTCTCTATATTGATATTTAAGACAATCTTAAAAAAATATTAAAACATAAATTGACAAAGTTTCTAAATTTATATTAAAAAAAACATACTAAAAATTCATATAAAAATAATATAAAATTAGAAACAATTATATCTTAATCCTACCATTTTAAAATATTCTAAATAAATTCATATATTTATAATAAACATTGTAAAATAATATATATCAATATATATTACCTATTATAATAATTTACGTCTTATTAATAATTTTAAGTGTCATATATACGGTTTGTGGAAAAAATAGCATGATACATACGGTCTACTAATTTTATTAGTTGTAATATACGGTCTAAAAGTGCAAAAATGGCCATATAGCCTGTCAAATTCTAGGCCTGGTTGGCACCATGGAGGATTTTGAAGGCGAAAAGAAAAGAAGCCTTAACAAATTTTGCTAGCGCGCCACATGTTGAACATGCAGGCAAGTGGAAAAGGAAATAAGAAAAACTCAAGAAACACCACTTGTTAGTGAGCCAGAGGCTAAGAGATATTTTGAACCTAGAATGGGTTAGGGACACACAATAGGCGGTTTCACAAGTGGAGGGGCACCAAAATGCACTGTGTGGTAACACCGAGGAATGGAAAAGGGAAAGGTCTATGCCAATGTAGTTGCAATATAATTAATCAACAATATAGGTGACATCCATGACATGGTCATAAAAGAAAAATAATGATGTGAAAGTCATGGGCCCAAGGTGTTTGGAACAATCTTTATGATGGCAGTGAACATACGAAAAATATGTAAAGACTCTCTTAGTTCCAGACATTGTCTCTAGTCATAACAAATTACTCTATATAGGCCTATAGGAACTTTGTATCAAGGGTTGGCCATTTTTTTAAAGAACACTTGGAAATAAATAAAAATTACCCTAGACCTTAACATTGTATAATCATTTTCTTGATAAAAATCAAACCTAGTGGATTGTTCCAAGTTTACCTCTCTGTGAGTTTTATTTTTGTTTAATGTTTTGATTTAATGCTCTGTGTCATTTCAAGATGGGTATAACTATTGATAATTATTAGTCTCTACTTTTATAATTTCTAGCATAAGTTTTCAAAATAAGGATCATGTCAAGCATTCTTCTCTTTTCTATAGTGATTTATGGCTAGGAATTAGATTATACTATTTGGTGGGAAAACATCACAAATGGTTAGTTGATAAGTGAAATAATTGGAACACTCAAGTTTTAGTGGACCTTAGTGGGTGCTTCTCGAGGGCAGATTTGAATGCTATTAAATGTGTCTATCTAACCTTATGAATCCTATTCTCTTTCTAACAATGAAGAGTATGTGGCATTTTGTGCCCAACTTTTGGATTTTCTTGTTTTATGTTATTTATAAGAGAGGATTTTTAAGTGTTGTAAAAATATTTGCATTCACAAACTATCTTAGTGTAGCTAACTTATGTTTAATTCCATCTTCCCTTTCCATCCCCCTCTAAAATTTGAAGTGTAAGTTTCTAAAATCCAAGAGGTTGTTTCATAGACTGCACTGAGTCCCATGTCTGTGAAAATTTTGAACTCCTTTATTTAAAGAATAGGCTTTGGAGGTAACATTCACCAATATAGATCTTCGAACCACTTATTCATCCCATATTAAACCTTTACATATCGAAGCTTCCATTCACAAACATAAAACCAAATGAGTCCTTATAGATAGTGGATCGGGCTTAAACATATGTACATTGAGATTAATTAAATAATTGGGATACCTTGATGATATCATTGACCCACAGAAGAATATGACCATAAAGGCTTATGATGATGCTGAAAGAGATTCCAAAGGAACTATCACATTACCACTCCAAGTTGGTCTAGTTATGGTTGAGACTACTTGTCAATTCTTAGACTTTGATCTCCCCTATAAAATACTCCTTGGAAGACCATGGATTCATTCCATGCAAGTCATCCCTTCCACTTATCACCAATGCCTAGAATTCCCTTGGAATGGAAGAGAAATCTCCATTCTTTTTTATCTCGAGCCCTTCCAATATTGAAAACTTCTTGAAGGGAAACACCTTAACCATTTCCCACTTTATACCCCTATTTCAATATTCTCCATCAATCGCACAAATGTTGCCTTATCCTCTCAATCCACCTAGCCCAAGATCAAGTATAAGATAAATGATAAAGGATGTGGAGAGTATGCCCTTCAAGATGTAGCATATTTTGATCATCTTCCATTTTCTCCAAAACCCTTTGACCACCCTAAACACTTGAACACTCAAAAAAAGCTAGTGGTACAATGCAAAGATACTAACTTTCAACAATAGGGTCCTCTTGAAGAAAATCTTGAAGAAGTTGTCACCTCTTAGATGTATAGAGAAGAAGATGAGGAACCCATCATATTACCTAAGAAAAAATATACCAAAGCATTTCTTGTTGTTGATCAAATGGGGTATCAAGGACAAGGTATAAAAGAATAATCACACCTATATCAAATATAAAGAATAGAGGCTTGGGTTACACTTCAGAATCTAAGTTGACCCTTGTTGGTGCTCCAAAAGCTTCTTTTGATGTTGATGATACCAATAATGATTTTTGCGAAGAACCTTTTGAATATCTTGTTGAAATATTCTCCTTCGTCTACATTTGCACTATCATACCATCCACCTCATCCAAAATCTAACTTGGATACCCTGTGCTAATAAATTGGGACCAACAATGACCACCTACTTTAAATATATGTGAAAATGATGAAGCTATACTATAATTGCTAGAAATGAAAGATTCAAGTGATCACAACAAAGCATGCAAAATCCAACTCAATGAGAATGCATACTTTGGTAGTCCAGTCAACTTCCTTAGTAAAATAAATAAATAAAGATAAAGAGTCGCCTAGTGAAAACCTAAATAAGGTGCTATCAAACAAAGAAAAATTAAAAATGAAATACATATCTTTTAGGAAAAACCTACATTAGGCAATAGAAGCTGAGGAAGTTGACTTGCCTCTAATAGTACCTCCACAAAAAGAAAGGTCGTCAATCCTTATCAAACAAACTAAAGAGATCAACTTGGGCACCACTTCTTAGAATCCTTTACATGTCCCTATGTTGATATGCCAGGGTTGGATCCTAATCTTGTAGTTCATCATCCTATAGTCTATCCAAATTCAAAACTAGTTAAGCAGAAATTGAGAAAGAGGCATCCCCAAATAGCTCTATTGGTCAAATAAAAACTTCAAAAAATATTGGATGTAGGATTCATACACCCTATTAATAATTGAGAATGTGTTTCTATTATTGTACTAATTGGCAAACTAAATAGGAGCATCCACATCTGCATAGATATTAAAGGCCTCAATAAATCATGTCCTAGAGGTGATTTCTTATTGCCTAATATCAACATCATTGTTGACCTTACAACAAGACATGGGATGCTTTCACTCATGGATGGATTCTCTGGATATAACCAAATCAAAATTCACCTAAATATTAGCATAAAATAGCTTACACAACACCTTGGGGAGCCTTTTGCTATAAGGTGATTCCTTTTGGATTGAAAAATATTTGGGCCACATATCAACGTGCATATATTTCATGACATCATGGAAGACTATGTGGATGACTATTTGGGTAAATCAAAGATAATGGTAGGACACACCATTATAATTACAAAAATATTTGAGAGACTTGAACAATACAAAGTACAGTTAAATAAATGTGTATTTGGGGTCACTTCTAGCAAACTTCTAGGTTTTATGGTGTCAAGACGAGGCATTGAGGTGGATCCTGCAAAATTCAAAGCCATACTTGAAATGACACCTCCAAAATATCTCAAGTGATTACATAGTCTACAAGTCCAAATCTTTAGGCCATCCATCATTTCATTGCCCATCTAGCAAATAAATGTGAACCATTTTCCCACCTACTTTGCAAGGATACAAAATTTGAGTTGGATCACTTATGTCAAAAGTATTTTGACAAAATCAAATAGTACCTTACATCACCACCTATGTTTATGCCTCCTATCGATGGTTAATCCCTCCTTTTGTATATTTCAGCAATAACAGTCACCTTGGGGGCACTTTTAGCACAAACAAATGAACAAGGAAAAGAAAAAGCTATTTATTACATCAATTGTACTTAAGTGGGATATGAGCTAAATTGTACACCTATATAATGAAAATGTCTTATAGTTGTCTTTAGTACTAAAAAATTTAGACTTTACATGTTCACCATAAGATAGATCTCGTTGCCAAAATAGATCCACTTAAGTACCTTCTCTCCAAATAAGCTCTTACAATTAGAAAAACTATATGGGTTATGATCCTAAGTGAGTTTGATATTAAGTACGTGGATAGAACAAGAAATAAAAGGACATTCAATAGTTGATCGGTTAGTTGAGGCTCCCTTACAAGAAAATTATCCATTAGTCACAAAATTTCCCAATGATGTCATTTTATCCATCACACAAACAACTCAATGAAAATTATAATTTGATGGATCTTACACTAAATATGGCTCAAGGGTAGGTATCTTATTTGTCAAACCACAAGAGAATCACATACCAAAGTCCTACAAGATTGCATTCCATTCCACCAACTATATAGTAGAATATGAGGCCCTAATCACAGGACTCCGCATAGCCATGAAGTGGAATTTTTTTTTATCTTTATGTCTATGGTGATTCCCAATTAGTAATTAAAAAGGTCAATGATGAGTATGAAACTAAGGATGACAAACTACTCCCCCATAAAATAATGGTTAAGGATCTCAAGCAACACTTTACTTTAATCTAGTTTGAGAAAATTCCTTGAGAATATAATGTAATGCCCCTCCATCTACATTTTTTGTGTTGCATACTTATTGTGTGGACATGGCTTTGTGCCTGTGGGTTATATCTCTTGCATTTTGGATGTAAATCATTTTTGTGGTGCTAGATCATGCTTTAAACTCTTTATTGTTGCAGTGTATGTGATCTTGAGTGTCTATCTTATGCTATATGTGTTGTATGTTTCATGATCATACTAGACCGGTGATGTGTCAGATTGCTTCATGGTGATTTGCTTATATTGTTGCATTGAGGTGTATGCTTTATTCTTCTACCTAGTTTTGAGATCAATTGCATGATTTATTGGGTACTTGACTCATTAGGTTGTTGTTATGTTGTAATGTATTCCCATTGTACCTTTGATGATGGGGATATACTAATGTCATGATTTGGTATTATCCTATGTGAGATGCTGACATAAACATTGATTTGATTAGAATGAAACAAGTGATGATGACTTGAGTAGTTGATTATAAGTAGTAAACCATATTTTATATAATTTCATTTCAATCAAGAGATTTAAATGCTTAGTAGTGAAAATGAGGATATTTATGTTATATGCAGTAGTTTGTATATTTTCATGAGGTTATATTGATTTGATAAGATATCATGTTACTAACAATTTTATGATGTTGACCCCATTCGGGGAATATATATGCTCATTCTTGTAGATAAATAATATTGATGGTGTTATTTAATTAAATTAAATAGATGAAATTATTATTATGAAGTCTAATTGATGACTAGATGTGAAAGAGATGATATCATTGATGAACTTATAAGGCACTGAGAGGGGGGGGTGAATCAGTGCAAGTAAAAACAATACAAATCTGATTATCAATTTCACCAACTTAAAACTTAATAGGCATATAAGAAAAAACACCAAGTATGCAATCACCAAATAAAGCATAAACCACATGACACAAGAGTTTATACATGGAAAACCCAAATGGGAAAAACCCCGGTGGGAGTAGGTACCCACAAAGATCCACTATTTGCTGTATAGAGATTTGACCAGTTAAGGTCTACAACACCCGGTTAGGGGCACACCCTGTTAGAAGTGTCTAAGTCCAGTTAAGAGCTTTGCAAAAAGGCCTGTGAGGACCAGTCCTATTAGGAGCTACCCAAGTTACTATGATTTGCAAACACAAGTTAATGTGTCACCTAGTTAGAGGATTTAATGATCAGACCTGTTAGGATCTGACTGCACCCTGTTAGGAGTGACCTTGTAAAAGGATTTTCTTGTTGCAATTGTTAGGGAGGCAACAAGTACAAATGATATATGTATAACACCTTTAGTGTCTAATAAGATCTGCTTCAGAATATTACAACATCACATAAACTTCATCTCTCAACTACTCTGATCACCGCATTATCAGAAATACAAAATTTGCTTATTAATATTTCACACTTTCAAGCTCATACTCATATATCCTTTCATACCTCATCACACATTTAAAATCATCATTAGGTCAGCTAGAACCTTGTTACAATTCCCTAGGTTCAATGCATCTAGATAATCTTACATTGCACTCTTTAGTTATGTCAGCCACCGACATAAAAAATCCAATTCTCTGTCATTTTACCAATCTGAGTGATTTTCATCACTATCAGTTAAGTCTCTATTAGAATACCTACTCTATCAACAAAATCTCATTTATCTGATCGAATCAGCATGTGTGATCATAAACATAACTTCATCTACTAGTCTTCATTTCTGTTGTAAAACCACATCATCTCATTCTTCATAGATTTCTTGTAATGGTTGCCAGAATAAAATATTGTCTGCCTTTTATCGGTTAAAGTCCTAATTATTGGTTCTAATAAAATTGTCTCTGCTTACCGATTAAGCCTTGTCGGTTGACCTGTAGGACTTAGATGACTATAAAAACATATTTGCCATCAATGACAATATACAACATAGTCATCATACAATAATCTATCAAACTTGTATCGGTTGCATCAAGCAAACAAACAATTACCGGTTTAAATCAAATGATCAAATGCCAACAATCTCCCCCTTTGGCATTGATAGCAAAACTTAGAAAAAAAATTGTCAACTAAGTGTGCAATACTATATGACATGTACTCCCCCTTAGCAATTACTCATATTACTCCCTCTTTACATTACATACAAAATTTTGATTGACTATTAACTATTACTCCCCCTTTGACAACAATGCCAAATAAAGAAGTAAAATACATAAAAGATATATACATTTTACATCAAAATTTGCATCAGAGCATATATAAATATAAGTCATAAAGTTTTTTTGCAAAGAAATTTTAGAGAAAGCATCATTGAAATGAAACTTCAACTATTTTAAGTCGTTTAGCCCATGTCTCTAATAGTGTGTTGGTAATCTCAACATGTGTCTTTATCTGCCCAGCTAATTCCTCCATTGGATCAATTGTACTCATCTGAGGTGTAGCCAAAATAACCTCTGACTCTTTATATGCTCGCTGTAAAATTTCAACTTTAGGAATTAGGTGAGTTTGGAGCTCCTTCAATGATCTAACCCATTTGACCTGTTCATGTTCATACATATAAAGTTTATGATGTAAGTCTACAACTAATCTACCAAAAAGAATAGCTAAGTCATTTAGTGGCCTAAATGTTTCACTCAAAATTTTAAGTTCTTTCTCAGCATCTTCCCTTTTCTCCTTTAAGTTGGCACAAAACAATGAAAACTTTGTAATAGTAGCCAAAATATTTCCTCTAGTTTCTAGTGCATTCTTCAATAGGTCTTCATTAACCGTGATTGCTACCTTACCTTTATCTATGTCAATCATTAGGAGTTCTATCATTTTCTTCTTGTAATCCTTTTCAACTAATATATATGTTGCATCTACAAAAGTCTTGAGTTGATCTCTGGCATTGGTAACCAACTACCCAAGTATGTCAATGGGAGTGACAAAACTTTCAGTATTAGTCTCTAGTAGGAGACTAGACAAAATATCAACTACTATCTTGATTGTCTCTGCCTCTCTTTGTTGTTCCTGCATTTTTTTCTTTTGAGCTCTAGATTGCATTGTTGTTGCAAGCTCCATCAATTGAGAAGAACTCAGATTATCCATATCAATAGGACCTTTAATGCTCACAGAGTTGTCATCATCATCATCAATTATTTTCTTCTCCTTTTTCTCTACCTTGTCTTTCTATGTTTTCTCCTTCTCAGTATTATCTTCTTCTGTCTTCTCTTCTTTAGTGGTTTCCTTGACCGGTGGTGGTTGTGTCTCCATATTTTGTTCATTCACCAATACTTCCTCATCAGTCTTTTCTTTTTGACTGTCAACAACATTTACACTTACCGATGGGATTTGACTATCAATAGGTTGTGTGTTCATCGGTGGCTCATCAGAGCTCTTTTCTTCAATTTTCTTCTCTATTTGTTCCTCTTGTTTCTCATGTTGTTCAAACATTTGAACATCAACATCAAGTACATCTATATTATCAATAGTATTATCAACCTTGTCTCTGGTGTTATCATCAGGAATGAATATTGGTTCAGTATCAATAGGATCATCATACATATACTTGTTATCCAATTCAAAATTTGTGATCTTAACACCTTTAGGAAGTTCTTTTTCCTTTAGCTTTTCAAAACTATCTTCCTCAACTTGTTCATCTTTTCCTTCATCTTCATCTGGGATGAGACCTAAAGCCTTCTTAATAAAAATCTCATTCTCCTTCTGGACTGATTCGGTCTCTCCTATTAACATTCTTGTTAATCTCTTCTTGGATCTGAAAGATGCCTTTGCATTAACCTATATCTGTTCAATTTCTTATTCACTTGCTTCTGGTTGCGGGTGCTTAAAGATATAATCAATGAATCCTTTGTATTGGCTAATGGTAGCCTACCACCTTACATCAATAAGGTTATACAAAGAATTAGGAATCTCCCCTTACAACTCAATAAGGGCTCTGCTATATTTATTCATACTGAAGATGATTGCATCTTCAATCTCCCTTTGTTGACTTTCAAATAAATGAACAAACAATGTATTCAAACCTTTGTATATCCCATAATCCTTGATTATTTGAACCATTCTATTGAAAGAATCTTCTAATGTAAATGGTTTCTTAGGTGACTTACCCTTACCGGTTGCCTTAGGTTTCTTAACACGTGCTCTCTCTTTTATCCTCCTTTGATTTAGTAGCCTCTTCCTCATTTGTCGATTTGTGGGCTTGTTGCTTCTTCCTCTTTTTGGTTTGAACTAGTTCAACAGGTGGATCAACAACTTTTTGCTTTCTTCGGAACTAAATTTTAGATGGTTTCCCTCTTTGTGATTCAACCAGTTTTTCTTCTTCCATCTTCTTCTATGTTGTATTGGCTTTTGTAGCTTGTCTTACCGGTAGGGGTACTGATAGGGGTACCGGTAGGTGCACTTGATGCTTCACCTTGCTCTGTTGTATACTTATCCCTTGCTATTGTTATCTGCTCTTTTGTGAAACATGCTTGCTTAGCAAATGCTTCAACCTCCTTCCTCATCTTCTTAGCAATTACTGGTCTCTACAACTCAGAGTGGACTTGTAGAGATTTTTCTTTGTAAGTCCAAAATCTTTCTACAGTGGTATCCACCGGTTTCTCTAACAGATGGTTAGCATAAGCAATGATTAGATCCTTGTTTACCTCATATCCCATAGGTAATACCCATGTGGTTCTAGGGATAACTGCTTCCATCATACAGGTGTTAGTATCCACCATAAAATAAATTGTCTTCTCATACCAGTTGACTACTTTTGTCGGTATACATTCTCTAGCATGCATTTTCTTTTGAAATTCATTGAAGTAACCCTATGAAATATTATCAAACTTTTCCTTCAGTATCTTAATGTTGTTCTTCATCTGTAGTAGTGTAGGGGTACCTTCAATCCATTGAACATCTCCAATACCAGGGAAATGGTTTTGGAAATAGAAGAAAAATCCCAAAATCAATTGTCCAAATTTTAATCTCGGCTTCTTGTCTTTCTTTATAGCTTCTAGATTCACCATCAGTTGACTTATTAGTTCCTCTTCCAAATCATCGTCAACATTCTCTTTTACCATCTGGTGGGCAGTATGAATAGTTGTTGCCGGTATGTTGTTCATTCTGCTTGAATAATAAATTCTATACCCGATCACCATAGAACCATATTTCACAATTGGATCATTGATGTTGTTTATTGTCATGGCTTTACCATCCCATCTTGATCCTATCAAATTCTCAACATCATTCTTGGGTACTGATCTAAGTAAGGGTACTTCACCGGTTGAGTAGAATTTGGTTACTGCATGAATGACTTCCTTGGTTATTTTATGCAATCGATCCAACCACATAAATTGATCATGAATGGACTCAAAACAAATCTAACTAGCTCATTATGAAAATAATTAATGAAGTTGACTGCATGATGAAACCCTTTCTCGACGACACTCTTAAACTGTTCTTTCAATATGCCCTTGTTATCACACAATGATCTATATTGTTCATGAATAGCTTATACATCCATATCCTCTAGTTTGCAGTGATAAAAAGATCTGACATCTTCGACATGCAAAACTCCATACGGTACACTAGATAGGGCACCGACAAGGTTTGTTTCCTCTAATTTGAAAGGATATCATTTAAACTCTATCGTGGCCTCTCGAACACATCAACTAGAAGCAGAGTATCCATACTACAATATGCAAAACTTTGAAGCAAAGAGTAAGATTCACTAATAAATACCTTTCCTACTTCTGAACAAGGGTTTCACACCGTCAAAACCTTCAACATCGATCACTGATTCACAATGTACTTCTGATCACCTCAAATCTTTGCTAAACATGCTGAATGTTGTAATCACAAACTTTCCTCTACTCTACTCACTCGCCAAATTATCTCAATATTGTAGTGTGACAAATGAAATTCAAAATGTTATTTTTATTTGCTTTCAAACTATTGCATTAAATGCTTTAACCAACAAAACCCTAAAATGCCTTAAAATACTTTTAATCATATTACCGATTGCCAAAACTCAATGATATTTACTGATTATGATTCAAAAAGACTTATAAACATCAAAATGAATTAGAATATGTAGATTTAACTTGAAGTTGTTCATCCAGGGGTTCATCTCAAGATTTGACAATAAGCTCACCCCAAGTTGTAGAAACAACTTAGTTTGTCGGTGATGGATTCTCCACACTAGGTGAAGAATTTGATTCCTCAACTGGTTTGTCATCACTCTTCTTCTTCCAAGTTCTATTCATCTCAGCTCTAGTTTCTTCAATATCAATTTTCTTCTTTCCTTTCTAGTTTGTAGGATGATTCACCAATTGGTTCTTCTGTGTTCAGCAAAACTTATCAATGTGTCCTAGTTTGTTACAATGATAACATGCCATTCCAGATGCTTTCCACAGTCTTGCATTGCATCTACTTGTCCTTCTTTGACTGTTCATTGCCACATGTCTAAAGTTGTTTCAGATTGCACAAATCACATTAATTCTTTTCTCCATCTCATATGGACTAAACCGGTTAACATAGGGTCTTTGCCAATTAGTGTTTCTCCGGTCATTGATGATGAAGGTTTATTAAAGGAAGGGTCTTCTACAAAGAATGTAATATATTTTAATGAAAAGGACAATCCTTTACCTTTGGTATCTTTCTTGTGAGAACTTCTGGTTTGAGTAGGCATTTATAATTGATATGACCGAGAGCTAGATGTGATGTAGAAGTCAAGATCAAATTGAAGCTAGTTGTTCGTTTAATGTAGTGAATTGAGAGAAGTGACTAAAATTCAGCCTAGTTTCAAGAATGATCTATCCTGTATAAGATGTGATCTAAGTAACTTAGTTTGATTTAGTTAGATAGTTGATTGAACTAGCTGAAAGATGATCGACAAAATCGTGCAGCACAACAACAGGGTTACACTATCAAGATTATTTATGCTCAGAATTATGATGACCAATTTTATGCTCATTGTAGACCGATTAGGAAAGTTTGATTGTTTTGGAAAAATGTGTAGATAGACAAGTATCTGGACTGAAAAAATCAGGAATTCATATGACAGAGTTTTATGACCCAGATGACAATTTAATGGTTCCCAAACGATTGAGACAGTTTCTCATATGAGTTGCTGCCTAAACTCACACGACAATTTAGTGACCTCCAAACAACAGTCTGATGAGTATAATGTTTATTCATTTGACAATATGCTAGAGGATAGATGATGATTTTCTATAAATAGAACGACAATTATGTATACTTGGACAACAATTCTGATAGGACCAATTAAAACTCATACGACAATAGGTATTTAGCCAGACGATAATTCAGTAGACTCGTACGACAGTGTATTGGACAGAGATGAGATTCTGACATAGACAGAGTTTTGATGACTGACAGAGACCAGATTTTGACTAGGACTGAGTTTTGATGACTGACCAAGACTAGTTTTTTTTTACATGAAAAAGTTTTGATGACTAACAGAGACTAGTTTTTTAATAGGACTGAGTTTTGATCATTGACAAAGACTAGTTTTTTTTGCACAGACACAGTTTTGATCACTGATTTTTTTATTGTTTTCTCCAATCTCAGTATTTCAATTTCAGTTTCAGAGATGAAAACACAGTAAACATGCAAGATGTATAATGACTTTAAGCACAACACACTAACCCTACGAAATTTTGCTTAGAGAAGAAAACCTTTGCTTGCAGACTTAGGTACACACCCAATAGTTAATCATAATATGATCGTTGAGTCTCACGCAATGGATTTTCAACATCGTATTAGCTGATTCCAAATTCTAATGGGGACATGAAATGGCAAGTATCTTGGGAGAGTTACTATCTCTCTTGCACAAAGATTATCCCCCTTTCGGAGGTGAATCGGGTAGCCTCTATCTTATAGTTCTTAGTCAGGAATTTCGTTCAAAATTACCCCTTGAAATCATGCAAGCATGATTGAAGCCTATAGCCCGACAAGGTACCGAAACAAGTTGTAGTCACATAAACATGATTGAGACCGTGAGGCCCTACAAAATGCCCGATATGAGAGATCTCAAAGAGAAAACTCAAATAATCTCATCCTTTGAGACTTTAATCATTAGAGGCCTATTTATTATAGTGAGTTGGAATGCTCAGGTCTAGCTGTACTCACTTAGGTCCTTCTCACAGGGTGATTACTTTTTCCCATTGTGACAAGCCTGCTAAAGGTACACAAATCTCAAACTTAGAAAAATCATCGAGGGCCTGGATTTCTGATTGTCTGTGTAGACAAGAGCATACTCTCCTACCTCTTAGATTTTTCTTAAAACACAAAAGACAGATTTGTTCATTAACTAGATAGAAATTTAAGTGCCTAAAAATGAATTTAAAGAATACACGAAGTTCACTTGAATCTCCTCAAGCAACCTAAAAAAACAACGAATCAGTAGTCATATTGTTATTTGTGTGACAGGCATATTCTTCAACAAGCATTTTGCAAAAACTAGTTAGGCTGTCAAAATCTTTCAAGCAAACAGAAAATAATCCAGGGTCAACATTAGTACATTAAAATTCAATAAGAAATACCCTAAAAATGTAGTTTGTTTTAATACCAAAAACCAGAATATCGTACGAGTATTCTCATCAAGTCGTACGATAATTCGCAATGGACCATACGATACCTTTTGTTTGTCTTTCGAGCCTCTGTGAAAACTTGTACGAGTTTTTGCAGAAATTGTACAGAAAAAATCCAAAAAATAAATCCGAAAAATAAAAGTAAGCTAATCTACGAGGCTGAAAGATGTAGTCTTCTGCCCCACGGTGGGTGCCAAAAATGTGTGTGAAAAGTGGATAATTATCTGCAAGCTGTAAGACACAATACTTCAATTAAGTCATTGCATGCATGGTTAGACAAATATAATCATGAATATAAAAACTATAACAAATCGACCTATTGCCTTCTAAAAGATGTGAGTATAGACTTGCTCTCAGATTTGTCTAAGCAATACCAGTGACTAGACTACACCAAGATGAAGGATTTAATCTATATGAGCACAAGAATAAGCTAAATGTATGCACAATTAAGCTAGATATGCAAGATTAAGCTAGATGAATGAATATTAAGCTAGATGAAATCAAGCAATCATAATTAAAATAAATATGCAAAAATCTAAACTAAGATGCAATAATCTCAAAGCACAATATCTTTAATGACTCCAAAGCAAAAAACTGCATAATAACTATAAATATCTAGGGTCTTTTGAATGAGAGATGAGAGTTGAATTTATAGAGATTCAAAAGAGAGACCAATGGTCAAGATCGATTAGCAATGAGCGGTTGAGATTATTCAAGAAAACACACATTTCAGGATAATTGAAATAATTGAGAGATCAGATTCAGTTAATCTTGAGATAGATTCCAATTATAGTTTGATTGAATGCATTTAGATTATAAGTTTGAGTTTGCATTGGAGATAAATTTAGTTGATTCCATGCACTTTTCTTTAATTTTCTCAAGATTTTTATTTAGAAAAAGCCTTTTCAATGCAACTGAACTTATTTTCTCAAAAGCTTTGAGTCTTAATTTTAGAGAAAATGATTAATGTGATTTAATTGCTTTTCTGATTTCTCAAGTTATCTCAATTTTAGAAAAAGAAATATCTTAAGTTTGATTTCTTTTCTCAATTTAATTCTTTTGTTTTGTTTTCAATTTAACTCTTTCTTTTGTAGATTAATTCCTCTTTTTGTGATTAATCTCTTTTTGTAAATTAATTCCTTTTTTGTAGTTAATTTTTTTTTTATGATTAAATGGCAACTTTATTTATTTAACTCTTTCTTTTGTAGATTAGTTCCTCTTTTTGTGATTAATCTCTTTTTGTAAATTAATTCCTTTTTTTGTAATTAATTCTTTTTTTATGATTAAATGGCAAATTTATTTATTTAACTCTTTCTTTTCTAGATTAGTTCCTCTTTTGGTGATTAATCTCTTTTTGTAAATTAATTCATTTTTTAATGATTAAATGGCAAATTTATTTATTAATTAAATATGCTAGGATATTTAATTAAATAAATAGGATAATTGATCAAAATGATTTACTTGGAATGATTTAATTAATTAAATAAATATTTAATTAATGTTGAGTGATTTATTTTCTATTTAAAATTAATGATTGAGAATTAATTAATTAGGTGCTCAAGGTTGATTTAACTTCCTTTGGTTAGGACCTTGGTGATGTTGTTGAGATTAGGGGCCCATGGTTTATGTGACCATTTTTAGGGTATTGCATTTTCCCCTATTTGAATGAATATGCGAGCAGCGCGTTGGCTCAAAGAATAGTTGATGTCAAATAGATATCAGTTCTGAACTTGATGAACACAAATTGATGAAGAGCGAGATGTTCATCTTGATTTGAAGCGATGAAACTAAACAGATTGATTAAAGAGATACCGATCCTGAACTTGATTGAACTAGAACTAACAAAGAGCGAGATACCATTCTTGAACTTGATTGATCAAGAAACAAACATCAATCTAGAACTTGAACGAACTAGATTGGGCGAGAGACGCAACCGATTCTGAACTTGATTGAACAAGAATCAACTAAGCAAAGTGATAAAACTGATTCCAAACTTGATTGAACAAGAATCGACTAAGCAAAGTGATAAAACTAATTCTGAACTTGATTGAACAAGAATCAATTAGCAAGATAAAATGTCCATCTTGATTTGATGTGATGAAACTGAACATCGATTTGAAGATTGATATGCCCCCTAGAGATTGCTTTATTTGACATCGAAGAATCTCAACTTGATACGACATGATTTAGTTAAGATTCTCCTAGTAACAAGGTTTAATTGATTTTCTTTGTGTGAAAAGAATTTTGCTCGACTTTAGATGAAGATGCTTTGAAAAAATTTCTTGACTTTTGATGATGATGATGATTGAAAAGATGTTATGAGTATACCCCCTCGGGAGCAAAATCGAAACATAGCGAGGGTACAATGATTTTAAGCAATTTTTAGCGATGATAATTATTTCAGCACAAAGATTGATGTTGAAGATTAATATTAGAGTTGATTTGAGAATTTAAATTGAGATTTAGAATTGAGCGCAAAATGATTCAAAAATTGACTTGAGGATGAAAGTGCTAAGTGGTCAACGTCGTGAAATTTTGACTAGAGAACTGACGTCAGATTTTGATTTCAATCTCAAACATGGACTCAAGATAGTAGATTTAGCTTAGGGTACAAGTTTTATGTCCATCGAAGCAAGTTGAAAATTAGGGTTTGGGCTATATAAGGGGTTCAATGTGTCACTTTCAATTCATTGTTACCTCTCAAAGTTTGAAATTTGAAAAACCCTCCTGCAAAGAAAAATGGTTATTCTAATTTAGGAGCATCGATTTGAGCACCAAAAACAACGTAGTCGACAGCAGAACTACGACCCAATAGTAAGTGATCAGCCTGCGCATTTCTTAAATTTTGATTTTTTGTTGAATTTTTGCATTTTATTTTTCGCTTAAAGTCGTTATCATCATTTTATCGTGCGGTTCATGACCATTTATCGTACGAGTATCTGTCCCTTTTTTTTTTGTCGTATGGACATATAGGGATTGTCATCTGGTGTTGGCCCATGAATCGTACGATAGTGTTCTTGATAGTCCATTTTATCATGCGAGAGGATATCATTTGTCGTATGAGAATTTTTACTCCTGTAGGATGTAATATTTCCTCGTATGAGTTTCTGCGTGTCTGTGAAAAAACTTGTATAAAAAATAGCAAGCATTTTTTAGAATGTAAATAGTAATTTGTGATTTTGAATTTTATATATTTAGATTCGTGAGCATGTTTAGCATATTTCTAGCAGAAATTTGATCACGTGCTGATGATTTGTATGTTCAATTTTGCAGATTCGATTTCGATGATGAGGCTAGTTCACGAGTTATCAAATGTAGAGAGAGATCATATTGGTTTGTGTGGATTCAAATACCTTTTACAGATGCCTGATATCCATGTGAATCACGGTATGTTGACTTCTTTAGTCGAGTGTTTTCATTCGCAGCATAACACCTTTCATTTACCGGTTGGAGAGATGACCATCACACCGGAGGATATATACAGGATTTTGAGGATTTCGTTTGCTGGAGATAAAGTTAATTATGATTCTACTCAATGACCATGTGTTTTGGCATTGAGACAGATATTCCATGACGAGACCATTCTTCAACATGCTATCACATGGGATGATTTGATGAGCAGATATGGCACACAATACCCTCTGGCATGCATTTTGGCAAGTATGATTGGTTGTTTTGTAATGCCTAATAGAGGACAATAGGGATTTCTATGTGGATAGGGTAGAATGCTTGAGAGGTTATTGACTCATCTAGAGAGATTAGCGTGGGGATCATGCTTACTTGCTCATATGTATCATGAGATGCATGAGATTGTGTATCGGGAGGGGAAGAGCATGGCAGCAGGTGTTTTAGTTCTAGAGATATGGGCATGGGAGCACATCCCAGTATGTAGACCTATAGTAGATGATTCTAGGGAGGCGCACCAACCTATTGTTTGTTGTTATTTAGGTTATGTTACTCACCCCCACCTAGGCAAGACTAATAATTGGAGGAGGCAATTGGATGATTTGATTGATGTAGTATGGAGACCATATATTGGTCTAGAGCTATGGGACGTTGGAGATCTCAGAGGAAGGACATGTTGATGACTTGACCTCTCATTGACAGATTGGTGTCTATTATTAAAGGATTTGTAGTATCTAGGGTGATGAGACAGTATGGGAGACCGCAGAGTATATGCCAGGAGTTCACAGCCTATGCTCAATATAGAGAGGAGGAGAGATGAGGATGGGCACCGAGACTTCCATATACGCTGAGAATGCAGGAATTAGCGGGTTTATAGTCATAGAGATGGAATTACTTAGAGGATGTTGTAGACGCGGGAGCATTGTCCCAGTATACAGATTGGTTTCTGAGACATTTGATTCCTCAATCTAAAGATCCCGGAAAGCATGCACCTCTTATAGAGGAGGTTGAGGATGATGCACCAGCATAGGTACATGTAATAGGTTGGGTACATGGATGAGGGCAGGTACAGGGAAAAAGAGCGGATGTACCTAGGCGAGCAATAGGTGATCCTGTTGCTAGTAGCAGCAAGGTACCAGTGGGAGTTAGACAGTGACAGAGAGGGGAGGGTGGATCCTTAGGAGTTGTTGGGGTTAAGGCCAGTAGTGCTAGGGCAACAAAGGTTGGAGGTGAGGAGGAGAGAGTGTCTCCTAGGCAGGTTAGGCAGCGGAGAGATGAGCAGGGAGGTAGAGAGGGAGATGCTGGAAGAGAGCAGGGAGTACCAGACCTAATACGATCTTTGAGATTGAGGTTGAGAGGTTTTTATTCATAGTTGACAGTGGTGCAAACACAACTTGCAAAGCGAGACCGACATCTTTCAAAGGTCAAAGCATACCAAGATGCCCTTTAGTGAGAGGTTTTGCATCGAATGATTCATGCAGCCTATTAATTTCTCATCTTATAGTGTAGCAGTCCCAGTAGCGTAGCAGGTTGTTATGTATTCTCATTATATGACTCGATTTGAGGGAGGTAGGGCACCCAAACAGGACGTTGGTCAGCAGGCACCATGTCCTCCACCCGGTGATGAGGGAGAGGAAGAGAGCTAGATTTATTATATCTCCTAGATTTTGTTATATACCACATTTTTGTAGCCTATATGATTCTTGCTTAGATGAGACATTGTATTTGATAGTTGATATCATTTGTACTTTGAGACACTGAGATTATGATGATATATATGAGCTCTTGATTTGATTTCATCATACTTGTGTTGATCGATTATGAGATGTATTTCTATATGCTTTATTCTATATGTATGCATATATTTTCAGTATGGATGTATGTAATGCAGATGAATATGGATGTTTTTTGTTTTGTTTTGTTTCTTATATGCAAATAAATGATGAAAATGAGTAACTAGTAATGCAAATATTTAGTTTTTCATGCATTAATATGAATGTCAATAAATATATAATGAAATGTGTGGATATATAAGATGCTCAAGAATGCAACTAACATCTCAATGATGATTATGAAAAATAGACCACTTAGCTGAGAAATGATGATTGCTTCAAACTCTCATTCAAAACATAAAGAGATCATTGTTATCATACCAAAATCACTTAAAATGCATAAAATTTAGAATGAATGCAACCTAAACATAGTCACTGGATTTGGTATGCTTAATTTTCATCATTGGGCATTTTACAAACACAACGGGCAAAATAGAGTTCCTTTCTTTTATATGCAATATTAATTATCTTGTCTGCAATGACCCTTTCTTCATTCATATCCTTGGACAGATTACGCATGCATTCAGATTGCACATTAAAGAAATTATTTCAAAAAAGACAAAGAAATGACTCCAACCTCCCTGTAGCATACAAATAAGAGGAGTCGAGGTATGTGTGGCGATTTCACTTTGATGTGAAGGCACTTATCATAGACACCCATCTGATTAGATGTTTCCAGATCATCGGAATCATTCCTACAAGAAGCTAACAAAGAAAAGTAGTATGCCCCCAAACCTTTCTCCTCTTAGTCAAGATAGACTTCCTCGAGTTACTCAGAGGGAACAATAATCGAAAACCAATGCAAAAAGACAACACGCAAAGAAAATTTCATGCATATCTCAAACAGTTTAGTGATTGTTTTCAGTAGTCTTGTTTTGCTTGTTTACTAAGTGATAAAACTCTTCAGTAGTTTGAAGACAGGTAACTGACTCAGAGTGGATGACTCAGTACTACCGATAGAAAGATTACTTGGTTGATACTTCTTAGGACATGTAAATTAATTAGGCGATTACCCTAAGACTAGGACATTGATCGGTTTCAAGCCATGAGGGTTCCAAAAGAACCAGATGTCACAAAAGAGACTAAAATATATGTACAAGAGAAAGAAAAGATGCAAGAAAGCGGGAATGAAAATAGGAAATGCCAAATTTGCATTGATAGATGGAGCACTTGAGTACAAGAGGTGCATATTTATCAGATTTTCACCTGATTGGAAAATATCCTTTCTTTTCTTTTCTACCAAGGTGCCTGTTTACTAGGTTTTCACCAAGGCATTTGATTTTTTATTTATTTATAGGTTGTTGGAGCAGAGAATACGAAGTGAAGAATTTCTTCAAGTGGATGGTGTTGATCGGTTCATAAAGTTGTTCTCCTTCCAATGTTGAGAGTTGATAGGCACCAGAGCCAAAGGTTGTAGTAATGATGTAGGGACCCAAACAGTTGGGTTCAAACTTCCCTTTGTTGTCTTGAAACTATTGATTTTTAAGATTTTCTCTCGATCCTCATGCTAGTAGCAGCAGGGTACCAGTGGGATTTAGACAGCGACAGAGAGGGGAGGGTGGATCCTTAAGAATTGTTGGGGTTGAGGCTGGTAGTGCTAGGGTAGCAAAGGTTGGAGGTGAGGAGGAGAGAGTGGCTCCTAGGCAGGCTAGGCAGGGGAGAGATGAGTAGGGAGGTAGAGAGGGAGATGTTGGGAGAGAGCAGTGAGTACCATATGTAATACTATCTTTGAGATCAAGATTAACAGGTTTGCAGTCACAATTGACAGTGGCACAGACGCAGCTTGCAGAGCGAGACCGACATCTTGCAAAGCTCAGAGTAGAATGAGATTCCCTTCAGCGAGAGCTTTTGCATTAGATGAGTCGTGCAGCCTATTATGTCGCATCTTATAGTGTAGCGGTCCCAGTAGCACAGCAGGTTGTTCTATATTCTCAGTATATGGATCAATTTGAGGGAGCTAGGGCACCCAGACAAGACGTTGGTCAACAGGAACCACCTCCTCCACCTGATGATGAGGGAGAGGTAGAGAGCTAGATTTATTATATCTCCTAGATTTTGTTATATACCCCTTTTTTGTATCCTATATGATTTTTGCTCTGATGAGACATTGTATTTCGCAGTTGATATCATTTGTACTCTAAAACACTGAGATTATGATGATATATATGAGCTCTTGATTTGATTTCATTGTACTTGTGTTGATTGATTATGAGATGTCTTTCTATATGCTTTATTCTATATGTATGCATATCTTTTCAGTATGGATATATGTAATGCAGATGAATATGGATGTTTTTTTTTGTTTCTTATATGCAAATAAATGATGAAAATGAGTAACTAGTAATGCAAATGTTTAGTTTTTTATGCAGTAATATGAATTTCAATAAATATATAATGAAATGTATGGATATATAAGATGCTCATGTATGGAGCTAACATCTCAATACACAAGTACTCGATTGGAGAAACGATTATGAAAAATAGACCACTTAGCTAAGAAATGATGATTGCTTCAAACTCTCATTCAAAAGATAAAGAGATCATTGTTATCATACCGAAATCACTTAAAATGCATAAAATTTAGAATGAATGCAACCTAAACATAGTCACTGGATTTGTTATGCTTAATTTTCATCACCAAGCATTTTACAAACACAACGGGCAAAATAGAGTTCCTTTCTTTTATATGCAATATTAACTATCTTGTTCGCAATGACCCTTACTTCATTCATATCCTTGGGCAGATTATGCATGCATCTAGATTTCACATTAAATAAATTCTTTCAAAACATATAAATAAATGACTCCAACTACCCTGTAGCATATAAATAAGCGGAGTCGAGGTATGTTTTGTGATTTCACTTTGATGTGAAGGCACTTATCATAGACACCCAGCTGATTAGATGTTTCCAGATCATCGAAATCATTCCTACAAGCAGAAAACAAAGAAAAGTATTATGTCCCTAATCCTTTCTCCTCTTAGTCAAGACATACTTCCTAGAGTTACTCAGAGGGAATAATAATAAAAAACCAATGCAAAAAGACAACACACAAAGAAAATTTCATGCATATCTCAAACAGTTTAGTGATTGTTTTCAGTAGTCTTGTTTTGCTTGTTTACTCAGTGATAAAACTCTTTAGTAGTTTGGAGATAGGTAACTAACTCAGAGTGAATGATCGGGTACTACCGACAGAAAGATGACTTGGTTGATACTGCTTAGGATAGGTAAATTGATTAATCGATTACCCTAAGACTAGGACATTGATCAGTTTCAAGCCATGAGGGTTCCAAAAGAACCAGATGTCAGAAAAGAGACTAAAAGATATGTACAAGTGAAAGAAAAGATGAAAGAAACTAGGAATGAAAATGGGAAATGCCAAATTTGCATTGATAGATGGAGCACTTGAGTACAAGAGGCGCTTGTTTACCAGATTTTCACCTACTTGGCAAAGATCCTTTCTTTCTTTTTTTTACCAAGGTGCCTGTTTACGAGGTTTTCACCAAGGCATTTGATTTTTTATTTATTTATAGGTTGTTGGAGCAAAGAATACTAAGTGAAGAATTTCTTCAAGTGGATGGTGTTGATTAGTTCACAGAGTTGGTCTCCTTTTGATGTTGAGAGTTGATAGGCACCAGAGACAAAGACTGCAGTAATGATGTAGGGACCCAACCAGTTGGGTTCAAACTTCCCTTTGTTGTCTCAAAACTGTTAATTTTTAGGATTTTCTCTCAAAACAAGGTCACCAACCTAAAATTCTCTTTGTCGAACTTTCTTCTTATAACCTCTAGACATTCTCTTTTGGTAGGCTCTCAGATGATCAAATGCCACTTGCTGACGTTCATCCAGCCACTTGAGTTCTTGCAATCTAGATATTTTGTAGTCTTCATCAGTAACAAGGCCTTGCAAAGAAACTCTCAAAGAAGGTATTTCCACCTCAACAGGCAAGACTGCTTCGAACCCATACACCAAAGAAAAAGGTGTAGCCTCTGTAGGTGTTCTGATACTTGTTCTATAATCCCATAGTGCAGGATTAAGCTACAAATGAAAATCCTTTCCAGATTTGTTTACTATTCTGTGTAAGATAGTCAGCAGATTTTTGTTATATGCTTCGGCTTGTCTATTACCTTGAGGGTAGTATATGGATGACCAATGTTGTTTGATTTTGAATTTTTCACAAATCTCATCTAGATCTTTGTTTATGAACTACACTTCATTGTCAGTCACAATTGAAGAAGGTATCCCGTACCTGCAGATGATATAGTTAAGGATGAATAGAGCTACTTTTTTACCGGTTGCTTTGATTAGTGGAACCGCTTCTACCCACTTAGTGAAGTACTCAAGGGTAGTTATAATAAACTTGTGTCCATTAGATGATGTAGGATATATTTGGCCAATGAGGTCAAACGCCCATTGTTGAAAAGGCCAATGTGTGATGAAAGGTATGAGATCCCTTATTGGAGCATGTATGAGGTTCCCATGTAGCTGACACTTCTCACAATTTTTAGCAAATTTTATAGCATCTTTCTCTATATTTGGCCAGTAGTAGCCAACCCTTGGTAGTTTTCAAGCTAAAGTTAGACCGTTTGAATGAGATCCACAAATACCTTCATGGACTTTGGATAATGCACGTTGGGACTCTTCAATTTCTAGACACCTAAGCAAAGTACTATCCAAACCTCACATATACAAATCATTAGCGATGATGACATATCGTGAAGCATTTCAAATAAGGTTTCTTTTCTCATTACGAGTAAGATTAGCAGGAATAATTTGCTCGTGCAAGTAAGAGTAAATATGGCTATAGTGAGATGAATCATGTCCAATAATAGAACAGACCATCTAGGACTCAGGAGAATCATAAGCAGGATAATGTAGTTCTTCCACCATGAATTCAAAGCAGAATTCAGATTCTTGTAGCTGTGGTATAGACGCCAAGCTAGCCATAGCATCTGTTGCTCTGTTTGTTGATCTGAGAATCTGTTGAAATGATACAAAGGTAAAGTATTTCTTGAGATCATCAACCATTCTCTTATAAGGCATCATTTTCTCATCCCAAGTTTGATATATATCATTGATTTGGTTGATAACCAACTGAGAGTCTCCATAGATGTGTAACTCAACAACCTAACATTCGATAGCCAGCTTGATCCCATTTACCAAAGCTTCATATTCGGCAATATTGTTTGTGCAAGGAAAGAGAATCGTGTAAGCCTTTGGGATTGAATATCTTTGAAGAGTGATAAAAATTATTCCAACACCATAACCATGTTGAGTGAAAGACCCATTAAAGAACATTTTTCATGATCGCTAAGTAAGGTGCATGATGGATTCATCCAGAAATTCTATGTGCAAAGGTTGATTGTCTTCAAGCGGAGCATCAACAAGTTGATCTGCAATGACTTGTCCTTTGATAGCTTTGCATTCTACATATTCAATATCAAATTCTATAAGAACCATGACCCATTTAGCTAATCTTCCTGTGAGTGTTGCTTTGCTAAGAAGGTATTTGAGTGGATCAATCTTAGCCACCAACTTAATAGAATGGGCTAACCTGTAGGTGTAATACCCTAAAAATGGTCATCTAAACCATGAGCCCCTAATCTCGACAATGTCACCAAGGTCCTAACCAAAGGCATTTAAATAAATCTTGAGCACACAATTAATTCTTTAATCATCAAATGTCACATGGCAAAATTAATCACTCAATAATAATTAAATATTTATTTAATTAATTGATCATTCCAAGTAAACCATTTTAAACAATTATCTTATTTATTTTAATTAAATATCTTTTGCATATTTAATTCAATAAATCAATTTTCCATTAAATCATCAAAAAGAGGAATTAATTTTAAAAAATAAATAAAAATTGCCATAAATCTTCAAAAAAGGAAAAAAATCAAGAAAGAGGAATTGGAAATTATAAGCACAAATCTTTAAAAAAGGAAACAAATAAAAAAAGGAATTAATTGACCAAAAAAAGAATTAAAAATTTCAGGAAAGAAATCAATTGGAGATAATCTTGAAAAAAAAAAATTAATTGATAAAAAAATCTCAAAGAAAGCAACTAAAACAATTAAATATTAAATTTGAATGAAATAGAGAATAAATCAGTTTTTTCCTGATTTTATCTTAATTTTAGTTCAATTTCCACTAAAATTGAGAAAAGCATCCAATCACATCAATTCACCTGGATTGTGCTTCCTCTTGGAAAATCTTGACTGCTCATCATCATTTGATCTCAGCCATTGGTTTCTTTCTGAATTTTCTATAAAATCAGACTCTCATCTCTCATTCAAAAAGATCCTGGAGAATATATTGTTATTATGTTGTTTTTGCTCTAGGTTCATTGAGAATTTGCATTGAGAGATTGCATATTAGTTATTTCATATTGCTTCAATCATTTAGCTTAAATATTCATATATTGCTTAAATCATGTTAGATTAATCTTGCATATCTAGCTTACATCTTGCATCTATTTAGCTCATATTCATGCTCATATAGATTTAAAAATCCTTCATTTAGGTGTTGTCTAGTCACTGGATAGCTTAGCAATCTGAGAGCAATCTAAACTTGCATCTACTAGAAGGCAATGGGTTATTTTGTAATGGTTTATTATTCATTGATTATTGATTTACTAGCCATGCACCTAATGACTTAATTGAAGTGTTGTGTATTTCAGTTACAGATACAAGTCCACTTTTCATACACATAGTAGTGTCTTTATTTCTATGATGCAAAGACTAATGTCAAACAAGCTTTTTCTATTATAGTATAGTTCATCTCATAGGACACCAAGGTTCTGTTGATATAATATATAGCTCTTTCCTTTGTATTCTCATCTTGTTGTGCCAAAAGTGCCCTCAGTGATGTATATGTAGCTGATATGTAGAGAATCAATAGTTTGCCTTGAATTGGTGGCATCAATATGGGTGGATTAGAAATATATTCCTTGATTTGTTTCAGGTGTTGTTCACAATCTTTATCCTAGTTGTATGTAACTCCTTTCCGTAATGCCTTTCTGAATGGTTGAGCCTTATCTACTAGCTGAGAAATAAAGTGTCTTATTGATTGGAGTCTCCCTTGTAAACTTCTCATTTGACTGACATTCTTTGGAGGTGGCATTTCCATGATAGCCTTAACTTTTTTTGGACTTTATTTAATTAACTCCCCTTTTTTAAATTAAATTAATCCTCGCAAATAAATAAATCCAATCTATTTATTTAAATCTCCCACTTGTATTTATGCAAGTTGCATCTATTTGATTGAAATAAAGTAATTTTATTTTAATTAAAATCCTTTTCCCTCCACTTGCATTTTCCTACATCACCCACTTGCCTCCTAAACCCCTTCTAGATTCTTCTAATCACTTCCAATTTAGCCTAATTCATCTCCTAATTATTATCACAATCCTAAGCAAAGGGAAGTCACTTCTTAAAGCCTCCAATGTATTTGAAAACCATTAAAGGTTTTATGTCTTCAACAAGTTAACCCTCAAAGTCTTCCAAGCCATTTAAGGCTCTTACATAACCATTAATGGTTAACTCAACCTTCTTGCATGATTAGAGACTTTCTCTCTAACTCAACCCTCATCTAACCCAAGGCTCTCATGAAGCATTCATGGCTTTAACCTTGGTTATTTCTTTAACCCTTGCACAAGAGTTAACCTCTTGGGTAAAAGCGTTATCCAATGGATGACCTAACCTAACCTTAACCCTTACCTCCTAAGGTAACCTTCATGTCTTCTCAATCATTTAATGCTTCTTTCATCTCCTCTCAAGCAACCTCTTGTTGACAATTGCCACCATTGCATTGTTGAGAATTGTAAACATGGATTGACTAACTTTGAATCCTTGTCGTTGTTAAGATTATCCAATCTTGACCATCCATTGCCCAATTTTTTCTATAAAAAGAGCTCTCATTCTCTCATTTTGAGATATGACAAGAAATTTCCATATCTGCTGATAATAACCCTTTTAAACATTGCAATGCTATGGGGGAGGCTCAAGATAGCCTAGTTCCACACAACAGGGAGGCCCAAGCTTCCTCAGCATTCGATCATCGTCAAGAAAATCTCAAGTCTTTATCCATAGACTTCAAACAAAAGATGAAAATCAAAGATCAAGGCATGGGGGAATACTCTTTTGAACCCATGTGTCTATCAAAATTGCCAACATCCCCAAAATCTTATGGACAAGCTTCTGCATCAACATAGCAAGCAACATAGCCCATCACCAAATTTGATGGCAAATTTATCCAATTGGGCACACTAGCAAATGAATCAGAAGAGAAAGACAACCTTAGTTGGCTATACAAGGATGAAGAAGGCATCAGAGCTGCTACCCTAGAGGTGGCCATATCTAACACAACAATATGGAAAAGGATTCTGGATCATGCAACAGATGGGATACAATGGCAAAGGACCTATAGGCAAGCATGAGGAAGGCATTATAGAACCTCTAAAACCTGCTTCACAATTTTCACGCGATAAAACAGGACTGGGATATGGACACAATATACCACCTAGGCAAAAACAAAATAAATATCAAAAATCTCAGTGGAGAGCAAAGAAGAAATCTAATGAAAACTCATGGCAAGAGGCAATACACCAAGCATCATAAACAACAAGGAAAGATAAATAACATCAGGAAAATGAGAAATGACAAGAGGAACTAGCCATTCAAAGGGAAGAAGCCTCTTATAAGGAAGTGCATCATGTGCGAGAACCTGATCAAACCAAGGTAGAGCCACCACCCAAAGAAATTCCTACTCCTCAAGGAGAAACAATATATGAACAAATGCAAAGAGTGCAAGCAAGCTCCGATTCTGAGTCAAAAAAAGCTACAAAACTGGTATCAATTGTGAGAGATCTTTTCTCACCCTACAACATACCTGTTGGAAGTAGTGAGAGACTATAGGATAATACTTCTGAAACTGATTCTAATAAATATGAATGGGGTAGTTCTTCAGATTTTACTGATGATATCGAGGTAGGTACCATCCATTCATACACACCCTTTTCTCAGGAGGGACAATGCACAAAGTCTTGATCACTTGAATTCAGACCATGACATATTTACGAGGCTAATGAGAATGAGCAGTAAAAATATGACCAAGTCTGCATCAAAGATGATTCCATCGAAGACCTTGACAATATCATAAACCTAACCAATATCCCAAACAACTATAATGCTACCTCTATCATGACACTTACCGCAGCCAATCTCAACCCACCAAATGACTCTCTACCGCTCGTATTTCTTGATTTGATAGACTGGGAAGAATTTGAACACCATGATATACCAATTTTCCCAGATGATGAATCCATTGCCTAGTATCTATGTACAGTCAACCCAGAAACGTGCTCTACCAGTGAAAAAAATAATGATATGTGCAATCAAGGGAGTGTCAAGTCTCTCAGTTGCAAAAATGAAAGAAACAAAGGGTCTAATACTAAAAACTAGTCAATGGCAATATTAGATCACAAAAAAGAAAAAAATAAAGGATGCATCTACAGGTGAAAACATTTTTGAGGCACCTAAAGATGGGAGACTTGACACTCTTCCTAAACACTATCAAGAAAGGTCACCATATTGATTGAGCCAACTCAATCAATAAATGTTGGTACTGAAGTAGCAATCAAATCCATACACCTAACAGAATCATTGACAAAAGAAGAACAACCAAATTTTATCAATTCTTCAAGGAAAAGAAAATCAATTATGCTTGGTCCTTTGCTGATATGATCGGAATAGATCCGAACTTGATCATGCATCATTTATCCATCGCTCCAGGAGCTAAGTCGGTCAAATAGAAACTAAGAAAAATGAATCTACATGTAGCATTATTGGTAAAAGCTGAACTAAAGAAGTTATTAGACGTTGGATTCATTCGACCTATAGACTATGCTGAATGGATTTCAAACATTGTACTAGTTTCAAAACCTGACGGAAGCATTAGAATATGCATAGATTTTAGAGAAGTCAACAAAGCCTATCCAAAGGATGACTTTCCTTTTCCCAGCATCGACATAATTGTGGATCTAACAGTAGGTCATGCAATGTTATCATTAATGGATGGTTTCTCTGGTTATAATCAAATCAAGATTGCCCCAGATGATCAAGATAAAACTGCGTTCACCTGTCCATGGGGAACGTATTGTTGGAATGTCATGCCTTTTGGCTTGAAGAATGCTGAGGCAACTTATCAAAGATCCATGACGACAATCTTCAATGATATGATGCATACCTTCATGGAAGACTCTGTGGATGATTTACTAGCTAAATCATTCACCCGAGCAGAACATCTGGGCATATTAGATAAAATCTTTTAAAGATTGGAACAATTCAAGGTCAGACTAAACCCTAAGAAGTGTTTCTTTGGTGTCACATCAGGCAAACTATTAGGCTACATTGTGTCAGAAAAGGGCACTGAAGTAGATCTAGGGAAGGTACAGGCCATCATGGAGATGCCACCTCTCAATAACATTAGCCAACTCGGATCTTTACAAGGATGGTTATAGTCTATCGGGTGATTCATCACTCAACTAGTGGATAAATTTTTCCCTTTCAATCATCTTCTCCACAAGAACATACCTTTTATATGGGAAGACAAGTGTGCAGAATCATTTCACCAACTCAAGCAATATCTAATGAATCTGCCAGTCTTAGTACCACCAATAGCAAGCAAGCCTCTTATTCTCTACATATCAATAATTGAAGAATCATTGGGGGAATTGTTAGCACAAGAAGATCTAGAAGGAAAGGAATGAGCCATATATTACATCAATAGAACATTAAATGGATATGAGCTAAATTATACATTCATTGAGAAAGCTTGCTTGCCAATAGTGTTCACCTCTCAAAATTTCCATCACTACATGCTAGCTCATACAATCAAGTTAGTAGCAAAAATTGATCCTCTAAAGTATTTACTCAGCAAAGCAGCTCTTATAGGTTGATTGGCTAAATGGGTCATGATTCTTAGTGAGTTTGATATCCAATACAAGGAATGTCAGGCTATCAAAGGACAGGCAATTGCAGATCAACTAGCTGAAGCACCACTACCAGATAAACAACCAATCCAGGTGGAATTTCCATACATGGATGTCCTCACTATTACACCCAGACAATGGACCCTGTACTTTGATGGATCCTATACACAACATGGATCGGGTGTCGACATCTTGTTTGTCACTCTAGAAGGGCACACAATTCCACAATCTTATCCATGCACCAACAACATCACTGAATATGAAGCCCCATTCACAGGAATCAAAATGGTTGTGGAATAGAGAATCATGGAATTGAGAGTCTATGGGTATTCTCAATTGGTCATCAATTAAATCAATGATGAATATCAAACAAAGGATGATAAGCTAATGCCCTATAAATGAATGGTGGATGATTTCAAACAATACTTTGTGCACATCACCTACGAGCATATACCAATATTGGACAACAGAGCTGCTGATACAATGGCCACTATCACTTCACTACTACAAATTCCACAGAAACAAAGTCATTATGAGTTCCTGGTAGAGCAATCATTTTCCCCAGCCTATGACAATTCCACATCCCAAGTCATCTATGCCTTAACTGTTCAAACTCCCCTCTATACGAGATAATCTATGATTATATTAAGAATAATACCCTTCCACTCAACCTATCTCACAATCAAAAATTCAGCTTCATCTTGCAAGCCACCTGCTATACCTTAACCACTGACACCCTTTATCGTTGAGGTCTAGATGGTACTTTTCTTTGATGTCTCGATCGTAATGAATCTGACTCTTCCTTACACAAGCTTCATGAGGGTATCCATGGCACGCATTCAAGTGGTCCCACTCTCGCTAAGAAACTTTTGAGAATAGGATATTACTAGCCGACAATGGAGAAAGAATCTTATCAATTTGCAAAGAAATGTCCAAAGTGCCAAATTCATGGCAATCTTATCCATGCACCAGCACAGGAGCTGCAGCCATTTACCACATCTTGGCCTTTCTATTAGTGGGGACTTGATTTGGTAGGGAAAATCCATGCTTCTTCTTCAAATGGACATAACTTCATTATCACTACAACAAAGTATTTCACGAAATGGATTGAAGCAGTCCCAATGACCTCTATAACTGGAAAATAGATCGCTTCATTTATTCTAAATTATCTCATTCACAGATATGACATTCCAAGTTCCATCATCACCGACAATGGGAATCCTTTCAAAAATCAAGACGTATGAGAGCTATGTGAAAGATTCAAAATCCAACATCGCTTCTCGACACCTTACTACCCAGAGGGGAATGGTCAAGCAAAGGCATCAACTAAAACAAACCTGAAAAAATCCTCAAGAAAACAGTAAATGATGTGGGTAAGGATCGACATGTACAACTTAATCTGGCACTTTGGGCATACATGACTAGTATCCAGACACCTACAGGAGCTACACCATATTCATTGGTGTATGGATCAAAATAAATTCTACCTCTTGAGGTAGAAATTCCATCTCTCAGAGTATCTTTGAAGGGCTTCATACCAGATGATGAATATTGAGTCAATAGATTACATGAACTAGAGCTTCTGGATGAAAAATGACAACATGCCTATGATCATCTCAAGGCATACCAGTAGTGAATGTGCAGAAGTTACAATCACAGAGTCATACCTAGAGATTTCAAGGTAGGTGATCTTGTACTAAAGGAAAATCCCATAAATCAACAGGATCAAGAAAAGAAGGGGAAGTTTGAACCTAACTGGTTGGGTCCCTTTGTCATCATATCAGCCTATGGATCAGACGCTTATCAGTTAACAACCTTAGAAGGAGACATGCTCGATGAGCCAACCAACAACATCCATCTAAATAAAATCTACACTTGAGTCATCTGATGCACGGAAAAAGCAAAAAAATACAAAAAATACAAAAAAAATCAGAAGCAAAACAAAAAAGTGCAATAAAACAAGTAGTGAAAATCTAGCAACAAGCGCTATTTATGAGAGAATGTCTCCTCTATCTATCAGTACTCATATCTTTGATCTATCTAAGTCTCAACTAATGACCATCACCCAACACTTATTCACGCAACATTATCCTGGACATACTTAGCATAGTCATTGTCCTTGATTATTTGAGAAATAGTTCTCCACCTCATATCCCACCATGGCTTGGTGATTAACATATATATCCACGTCAATACATATCTATGACTAGGGGCAAAATTCCTCTCACTTTAACCATTCTTACAACAAACAAACAAGGATTGCAGCATGCTAAGGAAACAGTGTCAACAACTGCTCATCAGGCTAGACAATAAGACCATTATCCAACTGAAAACTTTAACACACACATGATGGATGATTTTCTAAATTATAATTTGTTTTCATCTGGAATACAATTTTGACTATTTTTGTATCTCAAAATTTGAATCATTAGATCTCCTGAGCTACTCATGGATGCATCAAGCTAGAGAAGCAACGAAGCAATCTGATATTTTTGGCGTTTATGTCTATGAGGCGATCATTCATACAGTACAAATTTGTCTTGACACATGATTGGAAACATATCATTGAAGACATTTTCCACTTTGCACATACAAATGATTAAATCTTGTCTATTTTATGCAAGCAACACTTAGGTCATCTTGGTTCAAATATACCTTGATGCTTGTGTTGTCTTGCAATATCAAAATCCATGTAAGTTATACTCAGGTCGTTATGGTTCAACTATACCATTATGCTTGTATAAGCTTTCCACATATCAGAAGCTCAATGATGACAAACAAAAAAAGAGCACAAACAAGTGACTAAATAGGAATGACAACAACAAAATTAAAGTGATCATTTCGTTGCATATCATTTTTTGTATTTAGTTGCATATCATCTTAATCTTGCATTAGTATCACATCATTACCATTATCATACATCTTATTTCAAGATACATCTCACATTATTATCATTATCATATATCTCATTTTCAAGATACATCTCACATCATTATCATTATCATACATCTCATTTTTAAGATACATCTCATAAATCAAAACAATCAATACATTATCACATTCTCATCTCATCATAAATCATATATCATCATCAAAATCAAGGGCATTATTATCTAAGCCTCACATCATCATCATAGAATCATCAATCATCATCAATAACACATGTGGATCAGAGAAAATCAGTGTCATCTATATTATATATCAAAAATGGTCGGAATGTACAAGGAATATCATGTCTGTCAACATACAACAAAATGATCAAAATACAACAGTGACGGGTCTCTCATGTATGACTATCTCCTGAGGCTGAAAGTCTCGCCATAGATGTCCCAGCCCCTAGATCTCCACAAGGTGGATCATGTCTGCTAGGCCCTATAACACCTCTACTCCTTGTGCTCATATGACTGTGAACAAATCAATTGGTTGCATTGCTAGGAGCTCTATGATCTTTAGGGACCACCTCCTCGTATAAACACCTATAGTACTCGGCCTCCTTGGTCATATATCATATCTCCCTTAGCATGTCCCGCATCGGGGCACCAACTGTCACTTTCTCCAATCTCTCAGCAAGATCCTCTGCCCAGCCTTGATGCTTTCTCTTCATATCCCACTCTTCCATAATCTACATAATCTGGTGCTACTGTGCTAGCACCTGTGCATGCAACTCCTGCACAGAGACCTATAGCACTCTAATCTATGAATCTTGTTGATGGGTGGGTACCCTAGTCTGAACGGGTACCTATGTCATGGTCCCACCCACAGTTGTCCCTATTTGAGGCACTGATGGAGGTAGAACATTAGATCTCCTCCTCTAGGTGAGTCGCCTAACATCCTCTATACCACCTACTACTACCAGCACTGCACCTACCCTACCAATCCCACCAACACCAAGAATGAGCCCTCCTCCTTGTGTAGGGGAAAAAGTGACACTAAGCAAACATGCCCTAATCTCACTTTCAACCACACACTTGTGGAATACGAAAGAGCCTAGAGGTATCACACAATTGGCTACTTCTTCTTGTGGAAGAGAGAGCCACGGGCTACCTATTAGGATTTCTATTCCTTTGTTGTAATTGAAAGATGAAATGATGCAAGTTCAATCCCTAACCCTAAAGTGCAAGTATGAACTAATAACAAGATTATAGAATTGAACTTAAATGATGGAAAGCTGTAAATACAAGGATAAGACAAGAATGCAAATGCGTACCCGGAGTTAAAATCTGACTGAAAATGTTCGGGACGGGGGCGCGGGCGCCACTGTCCTGATTCTGCCCCTGAAACTGCTTCGGAAACTGTTGTTTTGCACTCTGGAAAAGCTATCAAAAATGCTGGAAATGCTGTCTGTCAGGAGGACCAGGGCGCCCAGCGCCCCTGTCCCAGGGACTAGGGCGCCCAGTGCCCCTGTCCTGGCAGGACCAGGGCGCCCCACGCCCCTGTCCTGGTCTTTTGCTCTAAGATTTGGTGTGAAATTCGGTCTCCGTCTGCTTCTTCCGGATCTGGAACTTCTGGCGTCGTCCGAATTCCGAAACCTGCACTTATATCTGAAAAGGTGTGGTGGGTGGCTATATAGGGTTTTGCCTTAGTCAAACCCCCGCTTCGGTGATTTCCACCTCCACGAATAGCCAAGTTGTATTGTAAAATGTATTGTGTGTGCAGACCTAGTGTGTGTGCAAGGTCCTTAAATGCAAGAAAGCAAACTAGAGCAACCTAGAAAGTAAACCCTAATTGCTTGTAAATGATAATGTAAATGCTCTAAATCAAGATGCCAAGTGATCTAAAGCATGAATAAAGGATATATTGAAGCTTATGCAAAGACATGAAAACAACATGAAATCATACCCAACCCTCAAGGGAGGAGTACAAGCCAATCTTTAGTCGATAATCTCCTATTGTTCTTCAATGTCTCCCAAGCCCTAAATGGATGAATGAAATTGATAAATGCTTGATAGAAGGATGTTCAATGTTGTTGAAGTCTTCAAAGATCTGCTCTTTCACTGCATAGAAGGTCCCTAAAAACCAAAAATCCGGATCCTTTCAAATGAAGAAAGAGAGCTCTTATATATGAAACCCTAGGTCTTAATTTCGACTTTTGGCCGACCTAGAGATTGAATATCCCGCCAATTTCTTGGGGTTAAGCTTTATTTTATGATTGGATCGTGCTCCTAAAATTTCAGGAAAAATGTCCGAGACCATGTTGCACTCCGGGCGCCATGGTCCCGACAACTTTTCACCAAATTTTCAGGGCCATCGGATATGATGATTTTAGAGAGAATCCCGAAGTTACAGGTGATTTTGAGATGTTTTGACCCCCGAAATCAAGCCCCCAAGTTCAAAATAGGACCTAATTAGGGTTTTTGATTAAATGATGTAATGGAGGAATAAAATGAAAAGGGCACACTTTAATGAAAGGGCCCAACTTTCTGATATGGAAGATGATGAAATAGAACCTTAGACCTAATTAATTTGATTAATTAAGTGCTAAAGGGGAAATGCAATGCAAAATACAAAATGTGCCAAGGTGAGTGCTAAACTAGGTGTGAAATTGTACCACCCTAGCAAGTGCGTACAATTTACGACGCTACACTCCTCTCCCTCTATCTCTCCCTCATCCTGTACCATATCTCCCCCTCTTCCTCTATCTAATCTACCACCTCCTCTATCTCCCCATCATCCTCTATCTCCTCCACCACCTCCTCCATCATCTCCTCCCTTCTCTCCCTCCTCATCTCTCTGTCTGGCTCCTCCTTGCCTTTGTGGCTGCTCATCCTCATCATCATCAAATGCAGCTAGCATGTATGTCAAATCAGATATGCATGCCACTACATGTGCCATGAAGTATGCTACAAGCTCCTATGTCATCCCTGCATCCACGACACCAGCTCCATAATCTCATATCTAACCTGCCAATGTCATATACTCCTCTACCGCTTCTACACTATCTAAAGTGGCTCCCCACTCTAGCACATCCTATCATCACCGAGCATATAAACAAGCTCCCTCTGGCATCCCCTATTGTCTACCATACTTCCGCTCAACACGGTTGTGCAGTAATCACTCGATAATAAAGGGCGTCCTCTCGATCAGGTACTTCGACATATACACATAGGGAATCTCTAACCCGTCCTCTGCCTACACCTCACAAACCATGTATGGTCTCCTAATGATTGTATCAATGTCATCTAGTACCCATTGCCAATGCTCTAGTTTTCCCAGCTTATGAGGGATAACTATATATGTATATCCATAAGCATATGCTTGCCCAACTGGCCTGTCCCTATCTGCAAGTGACCTCGCTACAGGAATGTGCTCCCAAGCCCACACCTGTAGTACTATCACCCCAGCTGATAAATTGTTGTATCCTAGATACACCACCTGATGAAGCTCTCTATAAAGGTGGGCTAACATACAGGACCCCCATGCAAACATGTGTCCCTGCATGACCATATCCTCCAACACCAATCCCCATCCCATGGCTAGTCCCTTCGACCTACGGTCAGGACACATAAATCCACCAATAAATCCTGCTAATACAAATGGCAATGGAATATAACCAAGATCTAGAAACTCCTGCCATGGGATCTCATACACGTTGATGTGATCATCCTAGAAGATGTGATGCAGAACCTTTGTCCCACCCTCCTCAGTCTTCTTGTACGGCAACAAGGTCCCAACTATAGGAATCCATAGAATTTGATAACAATCCTCTGGTGTGACTGTTATCTCTCTCATAGCCAAGTGGAAGGTGTGTGTTTCACTATGCCACCACTTTGCCAGAGCTGTCAGCAAACCCTAGTTAATGATATATTGAGGCATGTCTAGTAAGGATGATAAACCACATATCTCAGTCACATCTCTATTAGCCTGTGATAAGCGAGGAATCAATGACCATGGTCTCAGAAATTGCTCTCACAACTGAAGCATGCTAAGCTTTGCCTACAAAGCAACAAGTGTCCATTATTAGCTCCCAAATCTATCTGATATATCCAATCAAAGAAAAACCAACTTGAAACAATGAAACATCTCAAGAACACAACATCAATCAAAGACCCATATCAAAAGCAGCATCCAAGACCCATATCGCAAGCATCAAATCAGACCCATATAGAGAAATCACAAAACTAGCCCATAACAAAAATCAAGACCCATAATGCAAGCATCAAATCATGACTCATATCGAAAACAATTTGGGAATCATAATGCAAGCATCAAATCAAAGACCCATATCAAAAACAATTTAGGACTCATATCGCAAGCACTAAATCAAGACTCATATCAAAAGAAACACAAGCACCCATATCACAAGCATCGATTCAGGAATCATATCAAAAATCAAGAAATTAGGACTCATTCAAGACATCAAATTCATATCGCAAGGCGAAAATCAAAGATCCACATCAAACTCAAAATCAGGATCCTCAACAACGCAATCACTCGGCTTGGCACTCCATATTGAAAGCAATTTCAAAAGACTTGAAATCATCATATCAGAATCAAACATCGTCACAACAGGAAAAACATTGGCTCAAGACCCATCTCAGAACAATCAGCAGGTACATATCAGCCCCTAAGCCATCTATCTCGTCTATCTCAACTCACAATGCATTCTTCCAAGCCTTTTTCACCCATTTTGGACCCTACACACTAAAACAGGGCTCCTATTCGCTAAGATGCTACTTATGCGCTACCCTTCTCCACCAATGTGCTAGAAACTTTACTCTACATGCTAATTGGTCACTCCACTATGCTAGCATGTCAACCTTATGTGCTAAAATGCCCGACATACTACTTTATCTACCCCACGCGCTCTCTTGCAGACCCTATGCGCTAAACATGTGATGTGCTAACCTAACCTACTGACACGCTGTAGAAAGCTACTAAAACGCTAACCTAACTAGGTTTACCCTACATGCTAACTTGTCTATCGTATGCACTATGAAAATCAATCTACGTGCTAAAATGGCCAATTTAAAACCAAAAAATAAAAAACGTGATCAAAAGAGGTAAAATAAATCAAAAATGTGAAAAGATTTGGACCACTTACAGGTGGGCCATAGGCGGTGGGTCTCCGGTGTTGCCTAACATGCTCAAATTGGTGCAAAGCATATGGAATCGACATCTTCGTCAGAGCTCAAATGTCACAATCACAAACAGCTAAATGTGAAAATGATAAGAATCAAATCATTTTTTACCTTTTTATAGGGTTTTTCAACAAGGTTAATAAGGGGCATGACTTTTTCCTCACTTTTTCATTTTTAACCTTATCAACATTATTTTCGGGAGATGAAGCAATAAAATGAATTCAACACAGTCAAAATTTTCACAATGCAATTAATCCAAAAACGCTCATCACATCGACAAATTTTTCAAAATCCTTGATTCATCTCCCGATGGGGAATCAATCATTCATCAAATCTAGGGCATCATATCAACATTTCAACACAAACAACATATCTGACAATTTTTCTTTGAATCAACATGTGCACACATGTCACTTCAAAGAGGGGCAAAATGTAGACGTATAAATCTGACCACTTTCCTAAGTGAATATTTAATATTCACTTTAACTTGATTCCTCTATTTAATTAATTTCTCCATATTCTTCTATTTAATTAAATAAGTTAATTTATTTAATTAAGTTCACCTAAGCCTTTTCTAACCTTTAATTAAATAAATCACTTTATTTAATTAATTCCCCTTTTTTTAATTAAATTTACATTTAATTAAATTGATCCTCGCAAATAAATAAATCTAATCTATTTATTTAAATCTCCCACTTGTATTTATGCAAGTTGCATCTATTTTATTGAAATATAGTAATTTTATTTTAATTAAAATCCTTTTCCCTCCAGTTGCATTTTCCTACATCTCTCACTTGCCTCCTAAACTCCTTCTACATTCTTCTAATCACTTCCAATTTAGCCTAATCCATCTCCTACTTATTATCACAATCCCAGGTAAAGGGAAGTCACTTCTCAAAGCCTCCAAAGTCTTTGAAAACCATTAAAGGCTTTATGTCCTCAACAAGTTAACCCTCAAAGTCTTCCAAACCATTTAAGGCTCTTACATAACCATTAATGGTTAACTCAACCTTCTTGCATGATTAGAGGCTTTCTCTCTAACTCAACCCTCATCTAACCCAAGGGTCTCATCAAGCATTAATCATGGCTTTAACCTTGGTTATTTCTTTAACCCTTGCACAAGAGTTTACCTCTTGGGTAAAAGCTTTATCCAATGGATGACCCTAACCTAACCTTAACCCTTACCTCCTAAGGTAACCTTCATGTCTTCTCAAGCATTTAATGTTTCTTTCATCTCCTCTCAAGCAACCTCTTGTTGACAATTGTCACCATTTCATTGGTGAGAATTGTAAACATGGGTTTATTAACTTTGAATCCTGGCCCTTGTTAAGATTATCCAATCTTGACCATCCATTGCCCTATTTTTTCTATAAATAGATCTCTCATTCTCTCATTTTGATATATCCAAGTTTTCATGCATCAAAATTATAGTCATTTAACTAAGCATTTTAGCCTCTCTTTGATAAATCATCTTAATAGAATTTAGAAACATTCTAATATCATAGCATATCCATGTTAGACGAGTATATCATTGCTAGGATAATTAGCTAATCTTCTCATCATCTTTATGCTAGTTTAACCATCATAGTTTCAATAGCATATATATCTAGGAATGCATTCATGCATAATAATCAAACATCACTCATTCTTAGAGTTGTCATTCCTAAGTCACTTTTCTCTGTGATCAGAGAGAAAAGGAATTGACTTCAGGGATCCTAGGAGATAGAGAACAATGGGACACCCTTGGGAAGTTGAACTATTCAATATATTTCCTATAACTTTCACCAAGAGTCTCATTGGTGTGTGAGCCCTTTGAAACTGACTTTCACATTTCTATCACCCTCATTTCTCACACACAACCCCATTGAGGAATCCTATGATGAAGAAGAAACTTTAAATAGGGTCTCTATAGATCAACTTTCCAAATTGGACAATCAATTTGATAACTTTCAACAATGGATGTCCCAAGAATACCCTAATAGTGAAGCTCTTCCATTAATTGAAGTCCTGAAGTGCATGATTCAAAGTGATAAGAATGGAATTGATATATTGCGTGGCAATTCACATATTGTTGATTCTAATGTCATGCCTATCAAGAGTTGTGTCGAACCCCCAGGTTATTCACAACTTTCAACACAAGTCAATCCTTTTATTCCTTTGACTACTCTTATGACTAGTATTCCTACTTTTACCTCCAACATCATGGCTACTTCAACTCAAAATTTCATCCCTACAACAATTATCTATGGGGGCAATCCCTCTTCTTCATTAAATCCTCCATCTTTACCTATGTCTTCAATAAGTGTTCCTATTATCCCTCAACCAATCAATGTGATATTAAGGGGAAATTCCTTCAACAACTTTGTTCCTCCTTTAAGTGTCCCTTCTCCTACCCAATCATCACCTATGCCTACTTATCATAATATCCCACCACCTTATTCTCAGTCCATGCCTTCTTTCAATAACATCACACCACCTCCTCAATCAACTATGTCTAACATCAATTCTTCTACTGAAATGACAATTAACAATCTTGCTCAAATCGTGTCTTCCTTACAACAACAAATTTCTTCTATGAGTCAATCCAAGTTTAGTGTGCCCACCTTTGATGTTGCGAGCTCACTTTCTCTTGATATTGTTAAAGTCATGTCACCTAAACACGTTGAGGTCCCTCAATTAGAACTCTATAATGGAAAATGTGATCCTCTTATGCATGTCAAAACATTCCAAACCTTGTGTACTGACTTTTCTTATGATCAAAGATTGCTTGCAAAACTATTTACAAGAACACTAAGAGATAAGGCTTTACAATGGTATTGCTCTTTGCCTTCTTATTCTATCACTTCTTTTCAAAAACTAGCAAATACTTTCATCCAACAATTTCAAAATAACATTGGTCCTAAAATCACTTTGACTGATTTAATGCATTGTAAATAAGGTGTTAAAGAAAAAGTGACTGATTTCATTGGTAGATATAAGCATTTGTGTGCTAAAATTTCTTTTCCTGTACCAAATAATGATATTCAAAGAAATTTCATTTCTAATTTGCAAAAAGATATTAGGGAAAGCTTCTTTTGTCTAAGTTTACTTCCTTTCCACAGTTGTGCGCAACATTCCATAATTATCAACTAGCTATGAGTCAAATGAATCAATCCACTCCTATGGCTCCAAGTGATAAGGGGGAGAGTGTTCAACAATCGTTTGTGAAGTTCAAACCAACAAAAAGTTTCATCAAGTTCAATGACACAATCAACAACAACAATGTGAATCCTACAACAGGTGTGCCTTCTATTTCTATTTTTTTCCAAAGAGAAAGAAAATTTACTGCTTTGAATCATTCTTTGCATAGTATTATGTCTCAGTTATTGCAAAGAAATATTATCAGACTTCCTCCTATAAAACCAGTTGATCCTTCTAAACTTGCATCCCCTTATTTTGATAACAATTCATTTTGTCACTTTCATCATCAACCTGGTTATGATATTGAGAAATGTTTCACATTTAAAAATAAGATTTAAGATTTGATTGATAATAATACTATATCTGTGGCAGGTTTGAATGATAAAGGGAATAAATTAGTAGCTCCTCCTAATCAAAATCTTAAGATTTTCACTGATCCCTTACCTTCTCATACCTCTAACATGATTGAGATTGTACCTACTTCTTTCTCTTCTGAGTAATTCACCTCTATGGTTCCGAACTTGGTAAATATGGTAGAAAAACAAGATACACCTAAGGATCCTTGTATTACATTTGACCCTAGTGAGACCATTAGAGCACCCGATGGCCCTTTATACATATTTGCAAAGGTTAAGGATATCTCTTGTCGTGGTGCCCTTATTGATCCCTCTTGCATGGTTAATGTCATCATTGAGGAGTATCTTTTTACTTTGCGTTTGCATAAACCAATATATGATGCTTATAATGTGGTTGTGAAGTTATTTGATGGATTCTCTTATCCTACCATTGGCTCTATCACCCTTCCTGATGAAGTTCATACTAAATCTATGGATGTTAACTTTGTTATCATTCCTTCTTCTGAGAAATTCCATATGAAGGTGCACTATCCTTTTCTATCTACCATGAAGGCTATTACTTCTCCAATCCATAAGTGTTTGAAGTTTCCTCACAATGGCAAGATCACAACTGTGAACCATAGCTTATTTAAACCATCTGAAAGAAGCTCCAGTGTTCGCATTGATTTCTTTTGGCCTAAGCAATTTCAATCTCTTCCATCAAGGAGCGATGCACTTTTTCAATCTTAATAAAAATGGAAGAAAGATATGATATTATCCTTAAGTCACCATAGATCCCCAACACTTCACATTCTTATAATTCTTGAAGATTAATTTCTCCCCCTAACGGATAGAACTAATCTTCTTCCTAAGGAAGATCCTCAACCTATTCCTATGCATGTTTATATGCCTTCTCCTAAAGAACAAAACAATATTCCTTCTAAGCTTAGACCCATACCTCATCCTCATGATGGACCTAGTCTCCTTCCTACACTTAATATTCCTCCTTTGTATGGTGTAGTTCCACCTCCTTCCTCTTATAGAGAGAAGAGGCCTTCTTCTCCCCTCATTCAACCTAAACCTTCAACTATCAAAGACGAGAATATTCCTCCTTCACCAAATATTCCTCCTCCTTCTCAGTCTTCCACTAAGACTCGACGAAATCATTGTGCGAGAGAACGCCGACAAAGATGTCATGTTCAAGCTCATGAAGCTATCCCCTCAAACTATTCAATCTCCTAGAACTCCAATAGTTGACATGATTCACTTTTCTCCTAAGCAAGTTGTTGAACCTAAATCTCCAAATCATAAGTTGCAAAAACCATGTGATATTTTTACTTCTATTCATGTGTGAGCTCCTCTTTCTATAAATCTTGATGAGGAAATGAGTGAACATGATATTCATGATATAAATACAACTCATAATGCTTCTGATAGTGATTATGAATATGTTGATATTGACAAGCATTTATCAGCTGAATTTTCAAAAGCCCTAATCCTAGCTCCTAGAGCCAAATAAATTAACTTACCACATGAGCATAGTCCTTATTTGGATCTTGTGATAGCTCCATCTATTGTACTCGATTTCGCTCTTCTTGTGTGTTGCTCACCATCTTGAAATAGTGATCAGCAAGATCAGGAGGTGAATTTCGTGCTAGATTAGCAACATTGGCACTATAGATTTCCTCTCTCTCTCTCTCCTTTCTTGCTCTTTTGTGACTATTCTTCTATGTGTATCCATGTTCTTCTATTATCTCCTTAATTTCTACTTGAGGATGATGCAAATGATTGAGATCTCTTTTGGTCTCTTTCATGTTGACTCAACAAACTCTTGTCTTCCCTTTCTTCCAAGGAAGTTTCCTTTCTTTCGGGAATGATGAGTATTATATGCACATACATATATGATATACATGGGTTATCATACAACATACTGACCCTGAAGAAAGTGAAAGTACCTCATGTTTTGTGTTCATTACCCTTGGGTTTATTCCTTGATTGGGGGCTAAATCCTTGTGATAACGTGCTCCCTCTCTTCTATCTCTCTTAGGTGTATCCTACCTTAAAGCAATCACCCACAATAAGGTGCGCATGATCGCTTTAACTTGGGGGCATACACTCCGCTCATATTCTCCTTCTTGATACTTAAGAATTACTTAGAGAAATTTGTTTTCCTTTGTGATTATTGGTATCCTTGCCTTCATGACTCATAGTGAGGGGAACTTTTCTACTTACAGTCATGGTTTTCCCCTTATCCATCTTCCCTTTTACTTTGTCAATTGAAGTCGTAAGATCCTAAGTCCACTAGGGGCTTAGCGCATCTTTCCTCCTTGATGTGGTAAAAGTATTTCAATCTCATTTCCTTGTACTTTACCAGTAGTATTGGTGTACATTCATACTCCCGCTAAAGTGGGGGCTAAATGTAGTGTCATAAAATTGTAACCCGGGCAATTTTTTACCACATTAGGGTCCTCACACATGCGAAATTGAATCCCCTAGCCTGATCAAAGACCAGAGATTGCTCAACCCCTAAAAACTGCATCTCCCTTGCCCTCTGCACTGCCTAATCTGCATCTTGTCCTGCAAAAAAAGGGCAGGATAGGGGTGTGTCTCTCCTGTCCCCTACCCTATTTTTGAGTAGGGCCCTTCCTAAGTCTGCATTGAAGGTTGTGTAGTGAGCGGAAAAACTTCCCCAATGTCGGCCTATGACGAAAATCAATTTCATTAACCCTAATTGACAAGTATAAAAGTTGCATTTCCCCTCTCATTTGCATAAGTTCAATAAGGTGAAAATCTATGATGAAGCATTCAAGAGAATTCAAGCATCCCTTTCAATCATTGAGCATCTCAATTCTCCCTTAAGGTCTAGGTGTTGCATTCAAGTAAAGGATTCAACCATTGAAGAGGAGATCCATTTCAACATTCAACTTCATACAAGCATTTCTAGTAACATTTCTATCACAACCTCCCTTGAGGTGATTTACATTTCAGTCTTCCATTTACATTTACTTGCAAGTACATTCTTTCATTACTTGGTTAATTCCAAAACTGGGGTTTAAAATGAGGGAAAACCCCCAATCCCAACCCCTTTTCCTCTCTTTTCTGTGTGTAGGTTGCAGGTGCGCAGTTGTACTTTTAGATTTTGACTTCATTTGCAGCGGCGGAAAAATCTTTTTCATTTCACGGATTTTTTGGAGGATCGTATACACTTTCGCCATGGTCCGAGCAACTTTTCCTCAAATTCATAGGGTGGCTTCATCTTGATATATTACTAGCAAATCCAGGTGCACAGCTTCATCCCACACTCTGCTCTTGAGTTATTATCAGTTCTTCCTCTCTTTTCACTTAGTATTAATACATAATTCAATCAATTCCTTTCCATTCTGAGTAGAAGAGGGGATTGACTTATCATTCTCATTTCATTCAGAATTCTATCTTCTTCTTTGGAGGTTGAATCTAGTGAATTTTTCCCCCCTCTTCCAAAGAAATGTGTGAAAAGTGTTTGAAGGGAAATCCATGGTGAAACTCTCATCTCTCCTTGGAGGGAAAGGGTAGCTTTCCTCTTGATCACTCATTCACAAATTTTTCACCCACCATTACATTTTGGTGACCATTACAATATCTTTTTTTATTATGTCTGCATTCATCAATTGATCAACAACATACAAAAAGAAAAAAAAATCTTGTGAATGATTCAGAAATTTAATCAAAAGTTACCGCATTGTTACCCAATTTTTACTGTTGTTTGTTTAAATATAAACAAATCCTAAAGTTTGACCATCATCAACCTGCATATCTTTAAATAATATTTCTAAATGCGTACATTTTTTATCTTCTAGAAATCAAACCTTTCAATAATAAGACAATCCTGTCACCACTAATTATTTTGCCAGCACTCTGAATAGGATATTCAATAAATTCTTATCATAAAAATTTCAAAGAATAGCTTGTGTATTTTGGAGTACTCTAATCAACATTTTCAATTCACAACAACCCTAATATTTTTCTATGCCAAGGCCTTTTATTGAAAAAGATATAGTTAGCAAATGTTATAAATAGGTTTTAGTTTTCTTTTAACTAATAACTAAACTTTCCAATACGAACTACTTGTCCTTTGCTTTTTTTTAAAACAAACCATTATTCAACTAATGAATAATGCAACCAACTCATATGTGTAAGACAATTTCTCAACAACAACAACAACAAGTATACTCTTTGTAGACACTTAAAAATAATTATTTTAATTATTCCTCGCATAATTAATTAATTAATTATGTTAATTCAAATTCCTCTCAATATTAATTAAATATAATTAATATTGTCACTATAGCATATGATTGATTTATTTAATGAATCAATCCCTTTCTTTATTCTTCTAAAAAAATCAAATCCTCACAAATCTTCCTCTTAGCTAATTAATTTCAATTAATTAGTTAACCTACATGATTCCTACAAATCATCTTCTTAATTCATTCTTCTAGAAACTCCCTAAACTCACTTGACATTATTCTTCTAATTTTTTATTCCCTCCACTCATTCTCTTTCCTAGTCAAATTCTCCTACAAATATTAATCCCACCTAACATTTCCTCTAATCCCCCTCCTAATGAGTCGTTAATGGCTAATCAGCATGATTAGCCACAAAGTCAACTCCTTGCTTTTAAATACTCTTTTCCTAGGTGAATGTAAGATTTTTGAAATCTCACATTCCTCCAGGCATTCCCTCTCCCAAGGAATTTTTTCATTCCTTTTTATTCCTCCAATCCCCATGATATCCTTTTTTGGAGAATTTTTAATTCCTCCAATGCATCTTGTGGAGTGTGGAGATACGAAATGCCTTTAAGGCATATTTCTTGGTCTCCACACCCTCTCTTGGACCTTGTGTGAGCTCACAAGTAAATCTTAGCCCTTCATCTCAAATTCATCCTAGCCATTCATTTTCCTCTCCTCTTCCTATAAAATAGGGCTCCATCCCTTCATTCAAAACATCTTGAAATCCAATAAGCTTATGCTACCCTTTTGAGCCCAGGAAATCATCTTGGCAACTTGATCATCTCATCCTTATCATTTTTCAAATCCATTCCATTTGTGCACAACATTGGAGAGTCATCCGCATCCAGCAATCAAAGGAGCACATCAAGTGGAGCATTATCAAGGGGTGCCTTCACTTCATCAAGCTCAATCTGAAGGAGAAGGTAAAATAGCAAGGTGAAATGGTCTTTTAATGATATTTTAGCATTATGCATGTTTATTTCATTATGTTTTGATCAATTGACCTTCAAATCTGTTTTCCCCTCTTCACTCTTAAATATAATATAACCATTTTTTGTATTTAAAAACAAATATTCAACCACTTGAGTAGAGTTTCCAAACTCGCACGCTAAAGACCAGTTTGATCAGAATTAAATCAGAAACTCGTGCCAAGGTATTACAAATCTATATTTTTGCAACATTATACTCTTTGATTTTATAATTATCCAATGAAATCATAATACTAATCAGATTGTAATTCAGAGCCTAATGACGGGTTAAATACCTTCGTGCAAAGGTATATGACATCAATGACAAGTCATACCAACAAGATTATCTATGCATGCTAATCATTGTTAGTATTGCATCTTTATCCCTAGATCCTACATTGAATTCATATCTTTCCATATCTCACTTTCAACTCAAATAAAGAGGGAATAGAATTCAATCAGCATTCAACCCTTTCATAGAATTGAAATTGAATCTATTGAGTTCATCCAGGTCCTTAATGTAATATTGCATGGAAATAGATTAATTCCTTTTTTACATAGCATGAATCCTATTTCCACCACCATTACCTCTCTATAAACCTAAACTCATGCTTGGATTCCTTTCTAAAGAATTCATGCTACTTTGATTTTCCAAGTATTATATACAAGTCCCTTAAGTGATCTTTTCATGTTTTAGTATATATTAATATATTATAAAATAACAAACTCTTTTTTCTTAATTGATTTAGAGTAAACTAAAGAGTGATTGAGAATTTTTCAAACCAAATGACATGACCAAGAACTTTTAGTATCTAAAATGGTGCCTAAATGTTGTTTTATGCACCTCATCATTATGTACATAGATCCAATGATGGTTTGAACGCATGTCAATGTTTGACAAGTAGATTAATCCATGCAAATAATAAATAAACTTTTGATCTTGGGAAAATGACACATGTTATTGATAGTCTTCTTATTTAGAAACTTTTAGGCTTTACACATCCTTGTTGTATCTTCTTTCTTCATAAGAACCACACATTATGCAAATGGGCTAAAATTAGGTTTGATTTGTTCCATCTCTAATTATTAATTATTTCTATTGTCCCCAAGATTGTACTCGTGATGCTCAAGTTGAAAGATCAGCAATCTTGTGAAATATTGGAAGATTTCCAAGCCTGTGGGTTGCCTAAGGTGGAAATCAACCTCTAGAGTGAGTTGGTTCTCTGGTGAAACCTCCTAGAAAAAATAATCTTGACTGAGAAAAGGGGAGAGAAACTTCCCGAAAAATGAAAACCTACTGCTAATGGGAGGTGATGCACCAATGGGTTTGATACTACTTGTTGTCCTAGAAGAGTTATCAGCTTCAAAATGATTGAGATTTGATTCACAACCTAGATAAGATCATAAAATTCATAAATATTTTGTGTAAAGGTTTGAGGTTTTCAATAATTCATTTGAAGGAAGAGAGTTTTCATGACATCCAATTTACTGAAAAATTGATAACACAAGACACAACCTGAATTTTGCAATGAAATTTCCTTGTTGAATCAAACCTTCCATGAGGCAAAATAAAGGATTTTAAAATAAAATCATTATAATTTCATCAAATCACACATATGACAATGAACAAAACAATAATATGCTAGAAGGAATCAATAATCTTTATTGAATTCTGAGTAATAATTGTTGCTACAATGCTTTCAATCTGAAAATACATGAGCCACAATAATCTTCTTGTTGCTATGTATGCAAGAAAAGAAAGAACTAACTACAAAAGATAGAAGAGAATAGACTTATAGAGAAGAAGTCTTGAAGAAGATGGAGAGGAAATGTTGTGCCATCTTTAACTCAGGTGCAATTGGGAGTCTTCTTCCTTGAAATCATCATTAACTTGCATGAAATATCTTCCTTGGGTCGAATTTGACTGGAAAGGATGCAAAAGAGGAGTCCAAACTGAATAAAACTAAGGATTTAGTGCTCTAAAAGGTGTCTTGACTCATGACCAACTCATAAGGAATCATTAGCTATACTAGAACAACTACAAACTCACCCAAAATTCCATATTTTTAGGGTCAAACTGATGTGGGACTATGTACCCTCACTTATTGCATGATTGATGACTTAGTTGAATAATTATGAACTATTTGATTCTTTCAAGGAAAAATGGGGTTGGATTTAGCTCAAATCATGCCTACAAAACTCTTGATAAGCCTCAGAACTAAGATATTTTAGCCTCAAGTTGTTCCTAAACCTTGTATATATCTATTTTGGCATCCTTTTAGCACATTTAGAAGGCTTTTGGAGTCTATAAATGCTTCATTGTTGTCATATATTGCCTTATGGTGTTAAAAGATCATAACCTTGTACCAAAGCTTTCACTATTCTTCATAGAGATTTTATGATATAAATACTAAACCCTTGACTGCTCCATAGAAATTTGTGTCTTACTGTGACTATGATGGTGACTTTTAGTCATATTGTATTCTCATTCTACACTAAAGTCTTTTTGGACTATGAAAACTTTATGATTGTCCTAACACTTATTTGTAATATTCATATGATTCATGTTGTGGGATTCTTCAAACTAGGCTTAGCTGTTGTTGATGGCTTAGGTATGCTCTTTATGTTTTGCTATTTGGGGTCTATGCCTTGATTCCTTTTGAATCCAAAAGTGGTTGTATTGATATACTTGTTGCAGGTCTGAATATGAGGGCTGCATTTTGAGCTCAAAATTATTCAATACTATGCTCTTATGATCTTCTCTATATTTTCTTTGAGAATACCTTTATCCTTTGAGTGTTATTAATCTTGCCCTTGCTAATATACTAAAGCTTCTCTTTGGTTGAGACCTTCAAGATTGAAGTTTCTCACTGTATCACTGACTTTGCTTCTTTGTGTCATTATATTATAAAAATTGTCTTCTAATCTATGTATGATGTTTCAGTCTTGCTATCCCACATGCATTGCTTCTTTGTACTGGTTTTTGAGCTCTTTATCTTGTCTTAGACCATATGTGTTCATCGCTGTCATTTTTTTTATCAGTACATACATTGTTTTTTGGAGCTTTGTGTCAATGTTACCTTTGCATTTTGACTGATGAATAGCCTCGATCTTTAACTCTGAAACCCTTGAGAGTGTCATTGCTTCTTTGTTTGACAGTCAAAGGACTGTTTCTTTAGTTGACATACCATTATGTCTTGATTTAGCTCATTGAGATATGACAATGATATTTTGACAGTTTGAGCTTCTCCAAAAATTTGTTGCTCTATATATTCTAATCCATGTTGGGATTGATATACTTCCCTGGGGGCTGCCTTGCCCTTTGGCAGTGAGCTTTGTGATCATATTGGCTTATAAGATGGTTGTTAAATGATGCTTAAGGGTAGTCTTGGATTTTGATGAGTGATCACTATACATGATCTCTCCATTTATTGGAAATTCTTTCATCTACTCTTTGTAACTATGAATGCTTTTTCTGATTTGTGACCTTCATGCTCCCTATAGGTGGACTTGACAATGAAAATATCACTATCTTTTCATAGCTTGTGGCTTCTTTTACTGCTCATTTAATGTACCTTTGTGTATGAATATGAGTTGCTTGTCTTCCATGTGCACTATGTTTTGTCATTGAATGCCCTTAGTGTGTTTTCATGATAAGATCCCTGCCTTTGTGTGTCTTTATTACTATTGTCCTCTTCATGACACTTTTCTTCAGGGTCCTTTTCACTATGGACTCTTCTTGGTGCTATGTTTGATCATAATTTTATATTGGATCCCTTTTCATTCAACTATAGGGCTATGATTTCTCCTTTTTGAGAATACCATCATTCCTTTTAAGCTCTTCAACACCCTGCTCTTTGTCATGAAGACTTTTGGTCAAAGTTGTGGTTGTCATGTTGACTATATGACTTTCATTGTTTCTTTGATTTGAAGTTCTCAAGTTATCATTCTATGAGACTAATATCAGTCTTTTGTATGCTTCAATCTTCCCCGGTGGAAGGTCATATGGACTTGGTAATGTAGCCTTTTGATCTTTGTATTCTTTTCAGTCATATTTATGTGCTTTGAGTTCATCTATAATGAATGTCCTTAATGCCTAAGGATGCTACCATGATCTTTATTTATCATAAAACCCTATTCATTGGTCTTCTATGATGCATTTGATGATCTATGGCATTTCCTTGAAATTTTATCTTTGTATGAGGTCTGCATTACCAAAACAATCACAAGCCCCTTTATTATTTAGACTCTTTGTGGTTTGATGAGGAAACTCTTGTGTCTTTATTGACCTAGACTGCTACTTTGTATTAGCTGGGATTTGGTAGTGGTATGGTATCAATGATTGTATCACTATCTTTTGATGCTTTTCCCTTCTATTATTTCCATTAAGGACCTTTATTTTCTTTGTCAATGACCATAGACAAGGCACTATCTTTTGATTTAATTCACTATCTCTTTGACTGGATTTTGGGCTTATATTCATGTAAAGACTTTATTACTATTTTTGAATACTTTTCTCTTTTGCCTCTGTGATCTGATTCTTATTGTAATGCCCCACCAGGAAACCCCAAAGGGATAAAGCTAAAACACAAGAATAGAGTGCAATTTTTTTTTTTAAGTTAATACAAGATCAAAGATATATCAAGTTAACATTAAGCTCATATTACACAACAAAAGACTTAAATAACACCTAAAGAGTTTCTCAACATGATTACTTGATTCAACACTTAACTCAACTCATGCTAATTAATCCAATTAAGTTGATTAACTTAATGACATGATAATACTTTAAACAAGGATAAATTCTTTTAGTAAGTTAAAATTATAGATAACATGAGAAGTTCATCCATTACAATTTAACCATACATTTCGTTCAATCATGCATTCAAAGCATATGCTATGCATCTAAGTCCTTACATACTTTAATTGCAACATAAACTAATGAATACTTTACATTATACCAACCTACATTCTTCATGATCCATATTACAACATTTAATAAGATAACTACATACATGCATTTAAGATTAACATCATCTAATCCACATTATACATTTTAACCAAAATGCCATCGATACATGCTAAATTAAAAAGGAAACAGAAGAACATAAACACCACATAACACTGAAATGATATCGGAGTTCACCCCTAGTGGGCTACATCTCTGGGTCTACTCAATTGCAAGACCCCTCTGATCAATAATAGGGTGAAGAATACATAAGGTTCACATCATTTACATCCTTCCATCAAGGCATACATAAACCAATAATACATATGACCATATCGGTCCAGTAGATACATGAATGATCCCAAAGAAAGGAAAAGGATCCAACTAAACATGATAAGAAGCAATTACAAAAGATCAACTGGAGCACCCATGAGACTAGGTCTTCGCAACCCATCATAAGAAACCCATGGTCAACATGAATATCAGGTTCTTACAAGGGCATAAACAACAAGATATGACTCCACAATAGTGCTCATATCAAAGATAACACAAACATCACACTAGCGAACATAAGGGACAAGTGTCATCACATAACTTGGTATGGTTACCATGGTAGGCCTCCATAGGTTCCGGCCCCATCTGCTGGGTTACCCTGGCAAACTATCCCAAACCTTTGGCCCATCCAAGTCTCATGTGGACCAAACACATCCTTTCGTGAAGACAAGGTTTTTGGTTTGCCATTGCAGGCCTTCTCACTGTATGTCGAGTTTGTACTAGCACTCATCCCATGCGTGAGGCACAATTATCTTACTTAGTGTTTTCATTAACTAAACTCTCTAATATGCTATTAGGTTATCACTTATTGAGACACACTTTCGATGGGTTACCCTGCAAGTACTTTGGGTGTGGCCCCCACTCGAAAGCCACTTTCCCATATGACACTAGACCATAATCAAACAAACTCCTACACCAAGGAATACACCAGGATAAGCATACGGAGTTCAATACGGTAGGAATACCCACTTGGCCAAACGAGTCTTCATATGAGGTGCACTAACTAACGGTTCCCTAACTAGGGACATGACCAGCTATAGTCAACCACAAAACAACACCCAACACTCGCATAAAGGACATGACCAGATACAAACAACCATAAAAAATAGTCAAAACTCGAGATCAAGGACATAAGCAGATTCCAAAATAAACATAGGACAATATCCACCAATCACAATCAAGGACTTTCCATTTCTTAATCAAATGCGAATACAGAAAATTAAACATGCATAGACATAAATCTGAAAATGACAATCTTCTTCCATATCATTTAAACATTACCATCGATCCAGTTTTCTAAAAGATCTAATTAGATTGTGATTTGTCTACCTTGTCTAGGTACATGTCACTCATGGTTTACTATCTCACTATAGTTCATTTTGCATCATAAAATAATATAAATACTTCATCATAAGTTTTCAAACCAAATCACATAAATATAATTAAATAAACATTAATCAACTAAAATATGATATTTATTCTTCAAAATAAAACATCATTCTCATACTTGTTCCAAACAATTTATCTAAACTTATATTTTCCAAAACCGAGATACACTTCCCAAAATATGGAAATATACATTAAAAAGAAACTATGATAGATAATCATTTCCCAAAATAAAATTTAATCTCAGAAATTTCCAAACTAAAAAATTATTTTAATTCCCAAGAATTTAACATATAAAATAATATTTATTTTTCTAATATTTTCCAAATAATATAAATGTTATTTCATTTCTCTGAAATTTACTAAATAACATTAATTAATTTCACCTTCCAAAGTTAATCAAAAACATATGTTAAAGACTTCCAAAATATCTGCATAACATATATTAATTTACTTAACGAATTATATTTAATGAAATACAAACTTAATATAATTTTAAATATATTTTAAATTAAAATTAAAATGTATATATAAAAAGACTTTAAAATCACGCATTTTTATGCATACCAAAGTGCACACCACGAAAATGGAGTAAGTGGGGGGGAAGGGCTGCTACTTTGGCAGCGCTGCTACCAAAAAGTAGCAGACGCTACCCATTGGTAGCGCTTCTACCAAATGGTAGCAGGTGCTACCCTTTGGTAGCATTGCTATCCTATGGTAGCAGTCGCTACCAAATGGTAGCAACTGCTACCATAGGTAGCGATGCTACCTGATGGTAGCAGGAGCTACCCTCCCACATGGTGGGGTATACCCTACCACGTGGGGCAATATAATTTTTTTTTTGTTTAAACTTTTTAAAATATAGAAACCCCAATTCAATACACAGTGTTAGACTGAGACTAAAACCATTTTCCAGAATACCCATGGTTTTCAAATATTAAAATTTGTTGAATAACCAAACTCAGAAAAGGCAAATTTTTCCAACCAAATACCATATTTGGGCAAATAGGATTGATTTACTCACATATATCCAACTAATTTGCAAAACATAAACTAATTTCCCAATATAAAACTTGAATCTCAAGGCATTCATAAGGAGTTTTACAAAGTTTAATTAAAGCCAACCCCAATCTTTGATTTTAAAATCAATTTGAACAACCAAAATTTGATCTGGAGGTTGGGAAAGAAAGCAAGGAGGGTTTGAATTTGTGATTCAATGACAACTCTTCCATTATCCCACAAAATATAAGAGATTTTCAACAAGCAAAACCAAATTTCTTCAAAATCAAAACAATCTTTATTTAACAAAGAAACCAAAGATATAAACAAGAATCCTACCTTATTCAGCAATCTTGGGAATGGTTTTGATGAAGAGCCCAACCTGCAAGCTCAAGAAAATTCTTCTCCTCCAAATGCCCAAAAATTTCATTCTAAAAATAACTCCCCAAAAATATTTTCCAAACCTAGGTTAAAAAGGAATTTGTTTTACCAAAATTCATTTTTTGAATTTAAAACACTTTTCTCCAAACAAAAAAAAATGAAAATCATTCTTTTCAAACAATTCAAATATGCTAAACTTGTTTTTTTCTTCTAAAATTGATTTTCTCAATTAATTGAAACTAACATTTCTATTTCAAAATGCCAAAGAGGGTAGATATTAATTTTCCAATTCTATTTAACCTTTCCTTTCAAAATGCATAAACTGAATAAATTCATCATCTAAAAATAACCATTTAATCGAACTTGCTACAAACATGAATAGAGCAATTCGAATTAATGACAAATCGCACAAAGGGGTCCTATTTAATTTAGTCCCTTAATATACTAATGCGTAAAAGAACATATTTAATAAAATTAAATACTTAGAATTAAATACTCAATTTTACCACATGCAAAAGACACAACCCAAGAAATCCAACCAAATACACGACCTGCATACCCAACCAAAAGGGGAAACTGACCACTGTGGAATCTCTTATTGAAATCAACCACTGTCTCATTAGGTTCTTTCTTGATACTTATGATTTTATGTAGTGCAAATTCAGGGATATTTTGATCTCCATATTGCTCGAGAAAAAGTCTTTTAAACTCTGCAAGGCTACTTATAGAAAAATCAGGTAGTGCTTTGAACCAATCTCGTGCATCCTCTATCAAAGGCTGCATGAATAACTTCATTTTAAATTCTTGGTATCGGAGGCAGAAATCTTCCATGACTGTATCAAAATCTTTGCAATGTGCTTCTCCTGAGATAGCATTACTTCTAGTGAATTTTGGTATTGTAGTTCTAATTTCATTTGGAATGGGATGAGGATACACCATCATTTCTGAAAAATCAAATTGTCTGATGCATTCTGTATTCATCAATCCATATCCTCCCTAGAAGAAATTCCCATGGTTCTGACCCACATTATTATTACAAGGGGGAAATTGGTTTTGAGGTTGGAAATGGTTTTGATATGTAAAGTTGTTAAAATGATTGTGCTGATATTCAGGAGGTATATTGGTGTATGTAAAATTGTTGAAATGATTGGGTTGATTTTCAGGAGGTATATTGGTGTATGTAGAGTTGTTGCATCTATGATCATATAAGGGGTTTTTAGATGTCTTATAGGTATTGTTCTTCATGTTGATTTCATCTTTATTGCTTCCCCCCTTGTTTGATCCTTGAGTTACATGTTTACACCTCGCCTTGTACTTACCTAGGTCATGATCAATGCCATCTTCATTGATATTCATGCCCAACTTAGCACACAATTCTACACACTCCCGTATCTGTCTAGTATCTTTCATTTCAATAGCTACTTCTAACATTTGTTTCATCAAATATGCCATACAGTCCGTTGCATCCATCTTGCTTGAACCTGAGAAACTTGATGTACATGTCCTTGAATTCGGGTGGTGATTTTCAAAACCAGGAGGGAATTTTCCTTTTCATGCTCTATCTGCAGCTGCCAAGTCCTCATTTCTTGGGTATGTAGGAATTGTGTTGTTTTGTTTATTCAGAGCTAGATGTGAATGATTTTTTAGAGTAATACTGATTATACTTTTCATTCATGAAGTCATTCCTGTGTTCCATTGGATTGTCTATTAATTCCTTCCTTTGATTCTTCTTATTTCTTTTCTAATCAAAGTTTAATTGTACTATTGGATGACCTTGTGTTATTGACCTCCTTTCGTACATAAAATTTCTTATTTCAGAGTCGACACCTTTCTTATTGAAAGGAAATTGTATTTTGTATATGAATTCTTTCCCATAGCAGAGTCTTTCTTAAATGAATGCTTCCCTAGCAGAGTCGCCAATCTATTGGATCTCAAATCAACGGAATGGATAGGTTCTAAGGAAATGCCAACTCCTATGATCAAACCCTCCAATTTGACTTGGCCAACTTATAGAGTGAACCTATATGGTTACTAACTCTCTCACTTTAGGCTCTGCAAGAGCTAGGACCTAGGCAGGTATACCTATTCACTAGTGTATTTTTATAACTAATTCTTTTTATAGCAGATTAATTATTTTGATCTAATTGACCCTTATCTCAGAATGAAAAAGGTTCTTGGAATAGATATCTTTTAGATGAGTTCAAGATTGTTGTTATGGAAGCTATTCGATCTGTGTGCTTGAAATTTATATGTATACACTATTGCTAATTGATTCTATATATCCTACTCAACTACTCCTGTCGCTTTAAAGTAAAAATTATTGATATGGTAAAAGTTGTGATTTGTGAATGACCAATATCTTTCCTGTTATTTCGGCTATAGAGTCTTATATTTCCCTAGGACTGAATGTATGATTTGTGAGATGGATTTTAAACCTACCCCCTTTGGCAAATCTGTTAGTTATTGTTTCTTATAAGATCAGCTAAATGTTTATATCATAAAACCACTTGAATGAATTTAACCTTAACCTTAAAGTACCATTCAAGGAAGAACTACGAGGAACAATTATAATTCACAAGTAGATCCTATTAATCCAATTTTATAACATAGGAACATAAACTTCACTCTTAGAATACGAATAACCTTATCTCCTTTAGATAATATCACAAACAACTTCCTACAAGAAATGGAATAACTCACAGCACATATGCAGAGAAAAACAACTGATTATGTTAAAGTTTCAAAATGGTACAATAGTATGCCAGAGGCTATAATATCTATCTGATATCCTCTCTCCTAATTTTTGTTGTTCATTATACAAAACTTGCTCATATAAATAAGTGAGCAACACCTATTTTGTGAAAAGCTACGTCCCTTCATAATTAACAACTTGATTACAATTGCTTAACAAAGTGAAAGATAAAGCTATTAAGCATGCCAAGATAATTAATATAGTTGTCACTCTTATAGCATCTAACGGTTGTGCTCTTTCTTTTCATATCTGTCTCCAATGAAAAGAGATCAAACACTCCATGGTTGACATGTGGGGCTATATCTTCATTCTGGTTAAATTCAACCACGGCTTTCTCCTTAATATGTGCAAATTCCTTTTGATATTTCTCTAATGGAGTCAGTTCACCATCCTTGTAAATAACCGATATCATTGCAACACGGTCTTCACCCAATATCTGGAGATCTTTATTCAATGTGTCTGTGTATTTGTCATGCTCCATTAGGTATTGGTCCCCTTGAGCTCTTTCTTCTACAGTCATGGCCTCATTGTCCTTTAATACATCTTGCAATCTTTCCTTTAATCTCTGATGCTCCTTCAGAGCTTTCTCAGTCCCTATGTATTCAATGACATCATTTTCCAACTTGTTCATCTTTTGTTGGGCACTAGTTAATTTCTTGGCTAAGTTTTCAGCCTTCATCCTCCAGTAGGTAGGATCAGATATGGCATCTAAGACCCTTAGGTCAGGTTGATAACCCATATCTGGTTCATGTTTCCCCATAATAGGAGTCTTTTGTGACAACTATCCTTGTAGCCTCTGGAATTCTTCAATGGCCTTCTCATACAAGCCTCTGTAAATGTTGTTTTTTTTTACCAAAAACTTTGTTTGTTGCTGATTCAATTTTTCTACATCCATTTAACTTAGCTGTGATTCAAGGATCAGTTTTCCCAACTTGTTAGATCATCAAGTGGCCAAAAACCTGATCCGTATCAACCAATATGGGTCTCTTTTCCTTCGAATACAAGGCCCATATTATGAGAGCCCTATTATTTGGATCATATCTTGAGCCCATAAAGATATTGTCTATCTCCTCTGGTATGATCTGCTTGTTGGGGTCTTGCTTCTTGACGAAACTGTCAAACAGCAAAGCAGACCTCATGTCCCATCCTAAGTAGATCAGCACACCAGCATCCTTTAGCAGCTACCTTCCTTTCTCAGGTATCCTTTCTTTCTTAGCAAGGGCCACCTCCTCTCATAACCTTTGGGCTTGTTCATCCTCTATTTTATCTTTCATAGCAGTCCTAACCTGTATTCCTTTATGTTGGTATAGAAATGTATCAAATTCTTTGGAGGAAATGAAATCATCATCAGCAATGAAACCTTCATATTCAAACATCCTTATATCTCCAACATCTTGGACATTGTATTGTCCCATCGTCATATCCATCTGTACACCACCCTCAAATCTAGGAGGATACTCTTCTTTAGGGGAGTCAATTGGAACAACATTAGAAATAGATTGAGGAAACAATTGGGCCAAGGGCTTTGTATCCTTGATAGTTTTGATGTGCTTCCCATAGACATAAGCAGGTACTCCCTCAAGCAATTATAGCTCATGCTCCATGAGTTTATTTGCTTGGTCTAAGGGATCTTTGATGTTTTGAAGCATGTCCTCATTTATTCTCCCTCGAAAGAGCTTCCATTTGTAGGCTTGGAACACTTGCTCATACTTAGCCCTTTTTTCATTAGCTTCTTCCCTTCTTATATTTGTGATGAAATCATCAGGTATGAGTGACACATGCTCTCCTGCCTTGAGTTTCTAGGATGACCTTGCTGCCCCTATATATCCTTCTGGATCAAAGTTTGGCCTAGGGTCTCGTACCATATTTTAGTAATCCAATTTATTCTGTAGCAGACTGTAACTCTTTGAACTTTTTACAATAAAGTCTGAAAAGACAAGTAATCCAGGCACGATGGATTATTTTCCATGATTAGTTAAGTGTTGGGTGCTTACTATTGACAACTACCTAACAATCTCTAGGCATGCCACTCTATTAGGCACAGTGATAGGCAATACATATGGTTTGCTCTCAAATCCATACACTCTTATCTGTGTGCAATATGAAAAGCAATAAAAATATCCCCAGTTGTGCTTAATTTCTATATCTTTGCCATAATCCTTTGGCCTCAAGAATCTATAAATTTCAGGAGATAAAGCATGATCACACGGGTATCCTACTAATCTATGTAATGTCTTAACAAAATATTCCTCTAAGTGCCAGTACTAATTGTTGCTATATCTTTGGTCCCATGAAGACACCCATACTTGCACAGGCTTCCTTACCCAAGCCTTATCATATGCCCTAATGCATAACTCTAGCCATAGCCCTTTGTCTTGCCCAACATACAATAGCATGTGCATAAGAATAGAGTAATACTTGAAATGCACATTAATCACATCTCCTTTCAGTTTCTCTAGTCCATGATTGAGGGCATCAACAAGATAGGTAGAAAAATCAAATAATCAGGGATCTTTAGATTGCAAATCTGCACAGATGATCATAGCCCCGATGTCCATCAAGGGATGAGCCTCTATTCCCAAAACCTGAGGAGCGCAGTAGTATGCATACTTGAAATAGGGATGAAACAAATTGACATCATATAGAGCTTTGTTATCTTTATCAAATGGCACAATCAATCCTACAACCCTGGGTCTATTGATAGGGAGTATCCACCTCTTATAGACTTCCTCTAGGTTGAATTACTCGTGTCAATTTTGTAGTATCAATTTTCTCTTCGAAACCCCAATCTAAATCAAACACAGTGTCAATAATTTCCTTCGTAATTGAGAGTATTGGTCTCCCCATATAATCACATATGGTCCTGGTCTTGGGTTCATAGTTGTTGGCTAGGGATTTCATGAGTTCAACATTCACAAAGACATTAGCCACTGCCAATTTCCCCAAATTCAACCTCCACAAGTTATTCACAAGCTCGGGTGCATTCCTTCGTATATACCCAAAAATAAACAGTTCATGACCCCTTATCTCTATCCGTGTATCTCCTAGGCCTTCAAATCTATCCTCTAGACCTTCCTCATCCGTTTCAACTTTCTTAGACTCAAGCCTTGACACAGGACATTGGTCAATTAGGTTCTGGACCAAAGAGAGCCCTTCCCTTTTCTGCCTCTTAGGTTTGTCTTTCGGGGGCTGGGTCTCTTTAACTTTCCTAGCCCTATTCCTTTTAGAAGATGACCCCTCCATTATCACTACAGAGCTCTAAGAGTGAAAGACTTACTTGAATTTGGAGTAGACCACTAGTGAATTTGATTCCGAATTGTTTCGGCTCTCTAGAACTCGTTGTGAATTCTTCAAGTGTTGCTTAGAAGTGTTTCCTATTTTGCCAATTTATCGAGCATTCATGGTGATTTTATCAATTACCATTACCAGTTGCACAACAGTCACAGAGGAATTTATTTGAATTCATGATGAAGTGACTTTATTAAGACTTGTATTGATCCTCGTGGAAGAAAGTAATCATTCATCTAGTAGCACTTCATACTAGCCATCGATGCTCATCAATTTTATGGTCGTACCCCTTTTCAATGGAATCATGTACTTCGGTAGCTTAACTTTATCTTCCCTCAAAATGTCATGTTTCATCGATGTCTCCTTAGTTTCGATAAAACCACCATCATAGTCAAGGAGATTTTTTACTTCATCGACCTCTTCATTTTCATCGAAAGGCTTTACCTTATGTGTTACATCTGCACTGGCGTCGATGAAATTTCCCTTTTAGTAAAAAAAAATACTCTCCTTCGACTCTTTATGTTTGGCCAATAACAAGTCTTCAATGGTAATCTCTCATGTTTCATCGATTCCTTATTCTTCAGTGAGAAAGCCATCTTCCGTCAACACCTTTTGTGTTTCTTCGATACACTCTTTTCCTCGAAAAGTATTATCGATGAGATCTTCCTGTGGTTTCCTCGACATACCATTTGTCAATTAAAATAATATTCTCTATGAGCCACTTTTGGAACTCATCGAGGCCCAAGTCTGTTCGATAAGTCACTTGTCAATGAAACACTGATGGGTTTCTTCAATACAATAGATGTACCATTTCAGTCATACTAGATATTTCGGTAAAGGATTAGTATGTATACCTGATGGCTTTGGTTTGAGCGATAAATTTTCGGATTCTAATGTCGATGAAAATGCCAAGGGTTCTATCGAGACTCTTAAGGGCATGGTTGATTTCATATTTTTTTAATAAAACTTTTGTAGCTTCAATTGAAACCATGGGATTGTATTGATTTAAAATCAATGCTCAAAAGTATGGACTTGCATGAGCTTCATATGATAATTTCTGCAAGTTCAAAGAAAGTTTTCATGCATATCTTGTTGTCAAAACATGTGCTCCACGTCCAAAATACTTAGCATGACTCTCAGCTAAAGATGAAACCACTGCAAGCTTCCTTGAAACTCCCTTTCAAAATGCAATATACCCAACATGTTACAGATTACTACCCTTTGATGCTTCTTTATGATGAGACAAAGGCATGGATGAGTTTGCATGCAATTCACTTATCTTAGAGAAACCCTGCCTTCTCAATGAAAACACAAGATCTAAGGAAAAACTCCATGTAATCCTACAAAGAAACCCTAAGTTTAATCATGAAGACTTAAACTTAAACTTTATTCTCCCTTAGGTGCTAAAAGAAAAACTTAGTTTGACTCAAGTCTTCAATCCTTTGCATGAGATAAGCTTTGTTTCCTTGATTCGGGAGTTTTTTTCCCCTTTTGGATGAAATAAAACAATATCGATGTTTTATTTATTTGAAAATATATCTTAAACACCTTGAAAATAATTATTTCTCTCTTTCAAATTCTTAAAGATCCTTTTAGACCTCTACATTAGGCCAAAGACCTAGGACAAGGAATTTTTTACTTGAATGGGTGAAAAATGGGTAACAAATTCCTTTTCTATTTCATCTTTATATATCCATGAATAGCAATAAGGGTTGATCAAAATTGTTTTAAAACATAACACTATATAAAATATTATGCTTATCCAACATGGTCTACATATCAACATAATAAAACCAACACTTACCTAAAGATGAAGTAGTATATATGTATTTCTTCACAAATAAACTAGTTGCTCATGCAATGTGTCCTTTATCGAAGGTCCTTTCCATACTCTTAGTTATGGTTACTAGTAATGACTTGTTAGAAATACCTCTAAGAATCATATTTTTCCCTTGAAATTTGAACTTTAGTTCCACAGATTGAGAATTTTGTGAAAACTCCCAAATGGAATGTGACTATTCTACAACAAAGATCATATATGTTTATCCTAGTCTCACAACACCAAAATCATCACATAACTTACAATAACCAAAAGATAATTTAATTTGTCAAATTACCTTGGTGCATAAAATAGCTAATGTATTAACAAATGACATTGAATTCAATTAAAAGTCTTCAACTTTCAACCCTCTCTTAACCGTGAGGACCTCAACAATGAAGTTGTAGGGATCCCTTTGAATCTAGTTCACACAATCATCCTAAGATCATATACATGAGTCAAAATGTTAGTTTCAATCTTTTGCTCCAGTTTTTTGGGGGATTGGCATAGGATAATGTGTCCCCTTGTGAGACTAACAATTATCTTCCAAAAGTATTTTTAAATATCACTAGCTTTTATATATTAGAAAAAAACATTAAAATAAATTAAAAAATGGACAATAGAGTTGTGCAAATTGCTAGGTCAAGTCTAAAATTATAAGACCTTTATGAGTGTGAACTCAACCCCACATGGAGCAAACAATTTTTTTTTTATTTTGAGATAAACATGATATCATATGGAATTTTTCTAATTAGTATTTACATTTTATTGTCATGTGATTTTATTCTTTCTTTAGTCAAAAAACTAATGTAGTGCCCCTCTCTGGTTCATTGTTCCCTTTTGTGCATCGATAGACTATATTGATATGGCTTAGACTATTTTATGATACTTTTGTTAGATGCTTATGGATTTTATCTATGACTTGGATACTTTATTATGGATGATAGACATATCATATTTGTAGTTGACATTATGGTTTCATATGGATGACGATATTTATGGATTACTATGATGATGGACCTATATTCGATGATCTATGTGCACTTATTTTAAATATGAGGTTTATATCTGCTTATGAGGATTTGATGGTATCATATTATGTTCTAACATCACTTCATGGCTATAATTTATATGATGATTATGATAGTGCTTGGTTGTCATGATTGTCTTCTACTATGGTTGTGATAGAAATGATATCATACCATGCATTCATGAGCATGATTTGATGTTGTGATTCCCTTTCACTTGTCTATTTATTTTATGATACATGTTATTGTATATGTTGTCGTACATGTATTGGTGGTGATAGGTTTGCAAGTACCAGACATCGACTCCACTTGTCTTCACAGGTCTGAGCATGTCTTCATCCCAATAGCAAATTGATTGGAGGTGACATGAGATCCCATTCTACACTCTAGGTTTAAGTTGGTATCCTGACAGTCTTGGTGTTGTGGTTAGAGTGGTCTTGTGGTGTCATGTGGTATTTTATGTTATCCTATGTTGGTTCGTCTTGAGGAGTCGTGATTAATGGTTAATAAATTTATTAATAATTAATTGGTTTATATAGTTTATAATAATAAATTAAATTGATGATTGGCATTAATATTTAATATTAGCGAGAGAGTATTATTTGGGATTTACTATTTATTAAAGTTGACCCTTGATTTTATATTCAATTAATGATTTTATATTTTTTTTTTTATAATCCACAACCGAAGCGATAATTTAGTTTTTCCCTGGAGCTAACAACCAGTTGACTAGACTCGAACCCAAGACCTTCCATGTAGGAGGTTCGCAACTAACTGTTGCGTTGTGGCATCATCCCCGATTTTATATTATTGTTATTTATTGAGGATTATTTAATATTTGAGCATTTTTAGGATTTATTATTTATTTCTATAATTGTGGCTCTAATTATTTATTTGGGTTCTATGGTTTAACCATTTATTGGGCCTTTATATTTTATTGTGCCTTGGTCTATTTAATTAATTAGTTGTTTATATTATTATTTTCCTTTCTACCCCTTTGGGTTATTAATTAATTTTTTATTCTACCTAGCCTATTTTACTATTGGCTGAGTATATTGGGGTAAGTTACTTAAATATCATTTTATATTCTTGCCTTGATATTTGAGAGGGGTTGGTATGAAATATTTTTTAATAGATTATTTTCATTGGCCGACATATTCTATAGTTTTTGAATGATTTTCTATATAATGAGTTTTTTAAGTATTGACGGGGGTTGGCCTTCTCAGGAAATTTTCTGTGATTGAAAATTTTGAAACTTTGTTTGGAGCTTGGCTTGCTGGAGTTTGGTTGGATTGCTCTTCATTAAATTTTCATAGACCTGTTCTTCAATTTTCAAGTTGGATATTTTACCCATCTTCCTATTTGATTGTGAAAAGATTCTATGCACAATGCCTGTAAAAAAAGATTGTTTACGAGAATGGGCAAGATGTTAATGCTATTAAAATATTTGTATAGTTTATTGTTATATTATGTGGGAAGGAACTATTGTATTTCATGGATTTAATCATCGTAAAGTGTGTCATGGATGTTTTATTATTTGGCTTCTGCATTGTTATCAATTTCCCTGGTATTATCTTGGTTGTTTGGGAACTCTTCTATTATTGCCCCTTTTGTGCTTTGTTGTGTATTACATTGGTCATTTAATTAATTGACAAGCAGTTGTGTAGATTGTTCTATGTTTTGTTGTGTTACCTATGTGTTACCTTGCCGACAAGAACTTGTGAATGATTTGAGGAACGCCTTGTCTATCAAGCATGTTTGTGTTTTCCCTTGGTTTCTATTTTATGTTGCATCCATTCTGAGCTAGATTTCATATCATATGGTATACTTTAGGAATTTATGGACTTGATTGTATTTCTTTGTTATCCTCATTTTTAGCGTTAACACAAAATGAGGGTACCCCACAAATTTTGGCTCATTTATAGTTTTTCTTGCTCTATGGTTCGCTTTACGAGACATTTTTGTTGTCATAAGCACGTTTTCCCATGTTTTACAATTATTCACTTTTATGTGAAGTCTAGGTGTAAATCAAGTTTACAAACCCGATTTACACTAAGTTAGGCATTTTTGGTGTAAATCGGGTTCATAGACCCGATTTACACCTCTTTTTGGATATTTTCACATAAAGAGCAAATCGGGTTTATAAACCCAAATTGCACTCATTTATTGCACTTTGAGTTATTTTTGGCTCATTGGAAGAATTGGTTTAGGAGTATTTTACCTCACTTTTTAAGACTTGTTTATCTCCTTTTACACTCATTTAAATCTTTCCCATGTTGACTTCGTGGCAAGAGGGAGAATAATTCAATCTTATATTTTAGGTATGTATCTATTTTTCCCTCTTGCTAGGGTTTTAGAAACCCTTTATTTCTATATTTGTATGCATTTCACTAGTTTTTATTACCATGTTTTTCGTTTGGATCAAGTGATCCTAAATGATTTTGATTATTTCCTTTTGATCTTCCTTTTTGGTGTCGTGGTGGGGAGGTAGGTGCGACATGCACTATTGAATGGTATGTGGCGGGTCTGCGACCTCACCATGGCCTCACCTTTCTTTCATGTTATACCAAATGTTATTGACTGCATTATGGTGTGGGCAAGGTCGTCGGCTCGTCACACACCACAGTGTGGTGTGTGGAGGGTTGGCGACCCCAACCACACGTTGTTTCCTTGTATTTCATTGAGGTGTCGGTGGGGTCGTAGGCCCGCCATACACCACGATGTGGTGTCGGTGGGTCTGTGACACCGTCCAACACATGGTTTACCCACTATTTTTGCAGCAATCAATTAATGGTGTTTGGTGGGGCCATAGGCCCATCATACACCTTAAACAGATTATGGTGGGTCTACGACCCTGCCCGACACTGTGTTCTTACATGTTATGGTGTATGACGGGATTCTAAACCCGCCCTCCACCAATTCTTTTGATTTTCCTTTTTGGTGTTCGACAAGTCTATGAACTCGACCGACACCTACTTGTCATGATATTTTTAATGTGTAATTTGGGATTATAAACCCGAATTACACCTTTTTTTTTCCAAATGTAATTATAACTTTGAAAATCCTAATTACGTCCTTTCACCCATTCTTTTGTAAATGAATTTTGGTAATTTATTTATTCAAAATTCATTTATTGCACACATGTAAATGGTGATTTTCATCCAATTTACCATGGAGATATTAATTTATCAAAAAAGGGTTTTTGGTACACCTAATTGTTTCAAATGCACTATTTTCAGAATTTGTTCAAGTCATATGAGCAAAAGTGAATTGATCCAATATATTATTATAATGTTGATAATTGTCTTTTCCTCTCAATATTATTATTATATTATTGACAGAGGTTTCTCCAAACAAAAAATGAATGAAATTCAAGAAGCAGGACCCACATCCGGTTTTCCATCTTCTTCAGTTACTTTTGATATTGATCACATTAGAGACATGGAGATAGGTCATGTTGATCTGGAAGAATTTCATAAAAGAAACAAGAAACCACCTTAATATCATGACATGGAAGTTATTATCAATAGTGGCATCCACTTAGTAGCATCTTTTCTGATGTCAGCTCAAGATCCTGAATTTTTAATAGCAGTGGCAAATCATTTTGATCTAGATAGAAAAAGTGTGAAGGATGAATCTAGGAAGAAATTAATCAGGCTTGATGAAGAATTATTTGATTCAGTCTTCAAATGACCCAATATTGAGAAGTATATTGATAATACAATGCAATCAGCTATAGCCTACTTTGATAAAAAATCAGATAAGTGTAGGCATAATATGAATGAAAATTGGCTTAAAGCCCCAAGACCTACTATTACAATATGGACAAAGACTCTTCCCAGAAGTGACTTCAATGATGAGGTCAATGATTTGATAACTCTTTTAAGTAGAGCTAATGAAATTCCTACTTCTAATACTTTCTATAAATGGATATATCAATATATTCATGTGATCAAACAAAACAAGGAGAATATATTTTGGGCAAAATAGATCTATGATGCCATTTGTGAACAACTCACCAGGGTTACTACTACACTTAAGTTCTGTATGACTTCATACTTGGTGTACATTCTGGGTTCAGTGAGACATTTTCCTGGATTGTCTACTACTAGCAATAGGAAGCAAATTGTGGTACACAAATATTATTCCCAGTTGGTTCTTCAAGAAATTTGTAATCATTTTTTAAAAGTGAATGATGCTTTCTTTGGTTATTATATGATTATGCTGAATGAGAATTTGTATAATAAGAGAGTGTCTGATCACGCATGGGAAGTAGTGAATCAATATGGATGTTTGTTCCTTAAGTTTTCAACCTTTATATATATCAGGGTTGGATGTCTCAACAGTGAACTCTTCATGCTTCCTAGATACCCTTTCAATGAGATTGTACCAATTGACCTATCTCATCAGATGAATGTTCTGCATGAGGCCCAATCAAGTTCTCATAAGACAGGCTTGAAATTTTCTCTTTCAATTGCAAGGTATTCTATCAATTCCATTATAAGGCTAGGGCAATGGAGGAGGAGATGAGAAGAGTTACCATGAGGTTCTTTAAAGTTAGAAAGGACTTTGATTACAAAGGAATGAGAAATAAACTAAAGAAGGCGTATGTACATATGCTTCGGATTGAAGATGTTTGGGTTGATTGTAGGTTTGAGCATGATGTAAGAAAACTTGATTATTGCCTGCTAACAATTGAACAGATTGAGGACTTTGGTCTTGTTGATGTTCCTAAATATTTGGAGGAAGATGGAAATATAGTGGACCCAATGTATGAGAAGAACAAGGTTTCTTGTACTCCTTTTCCTCTCATTCAATGGTCACAAAAGGAGTGCACTTCCATCAAGGCATGTTTTTAGAGTATTCTTACAAATACTAATATTTGGTTATGTTTGCATGGTGTTCCTTTAAAACCTTTCTCTTATGCTTTTGATGTTGACACTGTTGGCCCAATGGGAAAGAGATTGGAGATTAGAACAAAGAACAAGTAGGATCCTACTACTCCAGCAAAGGCTTCTAAGTTAAAATTTACATTTGGGTAAAAGAAAGGTAAAAATCAAGAATAAACTTTGAGTTCTAATGTTCAGGAAATATTAGAGTTAGATGAATCAAATGAACAAGAGGAGGATGATCATCCTAATGAAGCATTAATTCATGGATAGGAGGATGAGTAAGAACAAAATGAATTGTGTGTAGAAGAGATGCCACGAGCAGAAGAATCCTTACTTCAAGTATCTTCTCCTTCATCTATATTACAATTTCCTATTTCTACTTCTGAGTCTGAGCCTCGAGTGGTCACATGTATTTCCCCTTGAATTGTTATTCATGTATCTTCCACTAGTGCTAGTGAGTCTTCTCTAGATACACCCCGTGATAATATTAAGAATGTATTTTTTAATTTTACCTCATTGAATGAAGTATCTACAACCATGATGGATGATTTTGATAAGTTCGTAAATGAAGCAATCCCTAGATCCAATGCATCATCCCTTGAGAATCCTTCTCGTGTTATTACCATGACCTCTCCTATAGGAATGACCACCATTTAGGATTCTATCAATCCCTCTCAAGAGATGGTAGCTATTGAAGATGATGATATGGCTTTACCTCCTTGGTTAATGTCAAATGCACCTAAAATAAAGAAACAAGTTGTTTCTCCTGAAGCTATCGATTTCAGCCAACTTGTTCCTGTGAAGTCCAAGACGGACAAGAAAGCCAAAACTTTGTCAAGGGTAAAAGTTGATAATAATAAGAATAAGTATGTTGAGATTAGAATTCCTCTTCAAGATGCTATCATTGGACAGGTCCAGGATTAAGATTTATACCATTCAAAGGATTGATTTGGTAAGCAAACTCATGATTCTATGGCACAAGATGCCAGTTAGCCTTGGAGGCTTTAGTTATTAAGTATGATGAGGACAAGGTCAAGAAAGATTTTCTTAAGGTACAAATTGAGCTACTCGCCTCAATTCTTATCAAAGTAACCAAGTCTTCAGAAGTTGTTGAGCCAATGGCAACTTCTTTGGATGACCAAGTTATTAAGAGACCTGAGCAAGTTGCATCAAAGAGTAGAGTCGTAGGAGAATGGATGGATCAAATGCTAAGTAAAGGTACACAACTCCTAAGTTCATCTTGCACTATTGTCAACAACCTTGAATTTGTAAGGATAGAGGTGGACAACACCATGGGAATTTTCTCCTAGGAACTTGAAACACAAGAAAAGGTTTTTGATGCCTGGTTGAAGTTTGAAGATTATGATCCTGATGACCTCATCCAAAATGGTGTCATTCCTTCATGGCATATGTACATTGAGCATCGAGAATATTTGGAACACCAGATGAAATTTCTTGAGCATCTTGTTAAGGATATGGGGAAAGCGGTAAAAGAATGTGTTGATAAGAAAACACAGATTGTTGCAAAAATCTCTGAAATCCCATGTCCTTTCCTTGATAAAAATGAAAAGGTGCTCAATGAAGATGAAATCATCAAATATTTTAGCTTACTCTTGACTACTAAGGTTGATAGGGAAGACTTATCTTTGTCCTCCATTGATAAATTACTTGATCTTCAATTGATTCTGGATTTTCTTGATTCACTTCTAAAGAAACATAAGAACAGTTGTATTGACTTGGAAGATTCTATCACAAGGGTCAAAGTCATCATTGAGAACACCTTGGGATCTAATATAATTCAAATGAAGAATGTTTTGCAAGAGATCGAAGAATTCCAAAAGCGAGATTTGGCTCAAGGGAATGACAATTAGTCATTTCTCTATTTTTTCCAGTGGCATTTTATTATGTCTATTGATACCTCGGGTTTCATTTTGTAACTGCATATGTACACATGTTGAGTGCACAAGTCCTAAGTTAAATCGAACTCTTCTTTTGACTTAGTCATAGAATTAGTTATAATTTCTTATTTTCATGCTACACCCCTCTACTATATATATGAGGGTTTTTATTGTAATAAGGATCTTTTTTCCATCTTTGTTTATGCAAAAAAACTCTGCCAAAGTGAAAAGAAAATTGAGACTTGGTGTTCATTTTGTAAATTTGCAATTTAATCAAGAAAGAGAGAAGCTTGGCATTCAAAATTTGTTTTAAGTTCAATATTTTATATGATATGAATGTTCTTATGTCATTGGTGTCATATTTTCACGAATCATTAAAACTGGATATAGTCTTTGTGTTAAAAATTGAAAGTATTTTGAGTCTTTACAAGTAATCTTTGAGTTACTTTGAATTTTCAAGAATTGGAAATTGGTTAAGGGAGGAATTGCTTTAAGTCTTTGATCTTTTACAAATTATCTCTAAAAATTATATTTAGAAGATTGAAAGTAGAGTCTTTGTGCTATACAAACTATATGGTTAGAGTAGAATATCTTTCAATATATTTGTGAGTCTTTTATATGATATTATATTTGTGTTACACTTGTTGATAGGAGTTTTGGTACATTGAAGGAATCTTCGTGTTCCTAAGTGTGCTAACTCCCATCCCTAAGTCATTTTTCAGAAAAAGGGAAGTAACAGAAGACTTTGTTCTTTCATAGACACTTTACTTCCGAAGTAAATTAGCTAATATTATTGCAAGTTTTAAGTCATTTAGAGAAAGAATCTATTCTAAAAAGAGAATTAGATATAACTAGTTTTGAAAGAAGAGGACTAAGTTGTTATTGTACCTTGGATAAGTGTAAAGTTAGCGGGTAGGAAAAATAGAAAGTAATTGCAATAGAAAGGGGGAGTCTTCGCTTATAATTAGGAGGGGTTATATCTTGTCTTTTGAGAGATATCATTATGTTTGTCATCATGAAACACACATTTTGTGAACCTTCATCAGTTTACAAAATGGCACCCAACAGTTTTTTGGCAACTTTGCTAGAGACATGAGCTCCAACCAGTTTCTATCTGGCCAGACAAAGTTATACTCGAGGGCATATAAATCAAGATGTTGTTGATCCTATCTTTGAATTCTTAGAAAAACATCATTTAGATGTCATGTCCAAACTTTTGGGCACAAACGGAATTTTTTTTTTTTTTTTTTTAAATACTTAACCTAGTACAACTAACTTATTAAAATAATGCAAAACTAGTTTAGTCTTAACTATGTTTGAGTGATTATAATAACTAAACCAATTTGGTGAAAAACCATCTAAGTTAAAAGCGGGATCATAATTCTCCAACAGAATTAATATTATCTTCCATTAATAAATAATTAAACTCACTTAGCAAATAATCTCAAAATTAATTGATAGGGGATATTAATAATCTCATATAGTTCTTTAATTTTCTAGGGTCTAAATTAATTTGCCCTAGCTCTTAGATTAATTAAACCTATTAAGCAAATTACCATTAATTATAATATCTTATAAAATTAAAATCTAAAGGGGCATCTCGACTTACAATTAGGTCACTATTCTCCCAAGGGGTCAATCTCCAAAGAATCTAATTTTATTGCATCCATTATAAATATGCACTCAAATATAATAATCTAAAAAGAATAGACATTAATAGTTCATATAAATATATAGGAACAAAAAAAAGAAACATATAAATATATGTGACTATAGGTAAATATGCACCTAGTATATATATTTATATATATAAGATGGTTGCTAAGTTCTATATTACAACCCAAAAGAAAACATTACATAATACTAAGTTGGGTGGTGAAAACCCTATTTCAAATTTTGAATGGGTATTTCCCCCCCACTTATTTCTATTATTTTAATCTTTGTTTTTTTTAAAAAGGAAAGTCCTAACCCTAATCTCTTCCTTTTACCTCACACATACTTTTTTTTTCTTCCTATTTGTGTTTTGCCCTAACCCGAAATTAGGGTTAGGGCATGTGTGTGATAATCCTTTTTTTTTGTGTGTGTTGTGTGTGAGTGTAATTCCCCTTTTTTTTTTGTGTGTGTGTGTGTGGGTGTGTGAGCAGCAGTCTGGGTTTTGTTTCATGGCGGAGCCGAAGGGGGAGGGGCGGAGGAGACCGAGCAGCGGAACGGTAAACGGCAGGCAGGGTTTCCCCCAAGTGTCTCTGTGTTTAACCACAGTGCAGCTGAGCACCGGCCACTATGGGTCCCACAGTGGCGGCCGAGAGCCCTACCACTGTGGTTGCCCACAGTGGGGGACCCGGTGCCGACCACTGTGGTTGCCCACAGTGGCGGCGCCGAGCCATCCACTATGGGTAGCCACAGTGGCAACATGGGCTGTGCCATCCTTTGTGCATAACACAGGGGTTCGGCTCTCTCCACAACCCGCTGGTGAAGTTTTTTTTTGCATTTACCCCTTTTTTAAAAAAAAAAAAAAACTTTTAACACACACACACACACACACACACACACACACACACACACATATATATATCTCTGTTTCATTTTATTTTATTTATATAAGGTTTTTCCAGCATATAATATTTAAATGTGTGTGTGTGTGTGTGTGTGTGTGTGTGTGTGTGTTAATATATATTTACATATATTTATACACAAATATAGGTACATATAAAAATTCAATAACACTCTTAGCCAAACTATAAGTTTCCTTTCTGGTTAATTTATTTTTACATGCAAAAATTAACATGATCATTTACAGCATGATAATAGTGAAATAATATTTTTATTTTTTTTGTTTTCTAAAAGGCAAAAAAAAGAAGAGTATTTTATATTCTGTAACTAACATAAAAAGAGTGCACATAAAACAGCAACTTAAATGTAATATTTTCTGGTATAACAATAAAACTAAATCTAGATGCTAACCCTTTTTTTTTTTATAAAATAGGCTACTACTATAGGATTTATTTTCTACATTAAATGAAAGAATAAATAACAGATTTAATTTAATTGCAGCAGCATAAATAAAACCAGAATCTAATGTGAGACTATTTCCATTTTGCAAAGGGGATAAAATGAACTTTTATTTGTTGAATAAACATAAATGCAACATATATTATTTCAATAGCAATAGGAATTTAATCCCAAATATAGACATGTTTCTTCTTTTTTTGTAGAACTAACCAAATTGATGAAATACATTTCTTTAAGCATATTAAAATACAAAGTAAATATTATTACAAGTGGGATTGAAAACCCAACTAGAATTCTCCTTTCCATAGGAGTATGAACAAAATAAATACATACATTTCCTTGCTTTTGGAAAATAAATACAATAATGGCCCTTTTTTTGTTTTAGCTACAAAATAAATACATTTTTCATTGGAACTTTTCTGCAACTCAAAAATAGCAACAAATCTCTTCATCTTTTCTTTCCCATCCCAAGCAACCTGCAATAAAATACAACTTGACCATGGAGAGCTCACCTCCAAGCCTAGGCTTACTAGAAGCCACCCCCGAGCTTGGAGAACCAAGCACTAGATGGGTCACAAACAAACACAACAAACATAGGGAAAACACTCAACATGCATTTTCCCATCCCAAGCTACACTCTCACCACAACTTGTGATGATCTTTCCATGGGTGGAAGTGGACCAAATACCATTGGGGAGACTGCAAGCATAATACAACTCAAGCCACCTCATGGCAAATCAAAATACAACAAATTCATTTCCACACCCTTATGCCCCCCAAAGGCATAAAAGCCATATCTTCTCCCCTTATGACCCACAAATGCATACACAAGGCTATGCAGCAAGGGTCACAAAGGACACCCTTGAGATCACTCTCCATAAGGAGAGCCTCTCACCCAAGGCTGTCATACTTCTTCCACCCCAAGACCATCCTACTCTCCCAAGAGTAGGAGGCCTTGGACACTCCCAAAACAAGAACACATAACAAAAAGAACAAGGGAAAGAAAATTTACATTTTTCTCCTACAAAACAAATTACATATACACATCTTCTCATACAAGCATTTCTTTCTTTCAAAACAACATAACCAACATAACTAAAATGAAGTAAAACCAACCTTAATCTGCCAAAAGGTATGATAGACTTAGTTGGGGATGAGCAACCCAAATCCACACAAACTCTTCACCAATACTTCACCAAAAATTCTATCCTACAACTAATTTTCAAAATTGCATTATCTCCAACAATGGAGAGTGGGTGATTACTCACTAAGTCCCTAATCCTTGCCTAAGTAGGCCTCTCTCACACTTCCCAACCCCTTGGGTAAGGTGAGAGTTCCCATTGGTTGTTCTTCCCAACCTCTTACATGTTGCTAAAACTGGAAAGGGAAAAGGTGAGAGAGGATGGGGAAGAGAGTTTGACACCAAAAGGGAAGGTTGTCTATCGTAGGAGGAACCTTCTAAGTTGAATTTTCGCTCACCTTGGGAAAACCACTTTTTGAGGTGACTAAACAGTCAAATGGGAGTAGTCACATGTTTAAAAATACCCCTAACCCATAGGTATACCCTTTGGACCTTTGGAAAAGCCCTAAAACTGACCCTAGCAGTCCATTTGACCCCTTAGAAACCCAACTAAAGTTAACCTACGGGTCAAACCTGAGTTGACCACTCCCAAGACTCCCTACCCAAGGCAAATTGGGGACCACACTCATGTGTTTGAATGGATTTGGTAGAAACAAAACTCCCTCCAAGAGACAAGTCAAAATCAATGACACTAATCAACACATGTGTCAAGTGACACAATAAAATACAATATAAAATTCACACATGGAATTTGTCTCTTGTAGGTTTACACAATTAAATAAAATCAATTTAACACACATGCATCATTTACTTTCACAAATAAAATACAATACAAACAGGGTGTTGTCTCTCCAAATAGACAACCCCTGACTTAACAAACGTACATAGGTCTAGGTTTGGTTCTCCATATTATTTCCATGGTCACATGGATAATTTTCCTGCGTATCTCAATTAACACATTAGTAACTCCAAATAATCACAAATATATATAATTAAACATATGAATTCCATTACACATCAAACACTCATACATTTGACAATAATAATTCAATATCTCATACATTCAAATTTGATTCCACATAAGCAATTATCATAATCCTCAAAATTGAACCATTCATATAATAAGCAACCTATTTCTATCATCAAAATGAAGTCCTGCAAATCCAATATTGACATACATCATTTCAAAATAATTCTATTCTAGCAACATATAAAGTTTCATAATCATAATGCATAAAATGAAGCATCAATATACGTCAATGTGATCCAAATCATGTAATCATATAGGTTCTAAATCCATAATGCATAAAATAAAGCATCCATAATAGTCTCAATATGAAAATAACAGAAAATATCGGGATGAGTCGGGGTAGGGCCTCACATTAGATTACTTATATGTGCACGCAAGTTATTCCCTTTAGAGAACAAGGAGTTTTCCACCTACAAGGCAGAGATCTCTTATTCTCAGTGAGGCTCCAAGTGCACCAAGACCTTTGATATTTCCTCAAGTATCAAGGTTTCTGATTCCTCTTTTTCAATCAGTACAACCTATTTTTATGGCTGCATAAGGACCAAGGGGATAAAATTTTGGTCCTCTAAATTTAACCCCACCTCTTCATTCTCTTCCACAAGGGTCGAGGAAAAATATTCCTAAATTCTTTGGGGATGGTAAGCAACACCCAAATGAACATATTGCATCATTCCATATTGCATGTGAGATTCTTGGTCTGGAATATGAAGATGTAGCTATACGTCTTTTTGTTGAGACTCTTTAAGGTGTTGCTATAGATTGGTTCTATCACCTGGCACCTCAAACAATTACAACTTGGGATGTGCTTAAGACTTAATTTGAAGCATGTTTTAAGCTAGTAGAAGACGCATGTTCTCTTTTGGTTCAGTTGACTTCCATGAGAAAAGAATCACATGAGCCCATGAGAGATTTTGTAACTAACATTAATACTTTGAAGAATCGAATTCCTACTAAAGAAAATTTAAAATGTTTCTTTATAAATGCACAATTGCCAGAAGTTAGCTTCTTATTCAGGAGAACACCTCCAACAAATGTGTCAGTAGCTCAAACTCAAGAAGTGGATATGGAAGACCACTTAATCTTAGCTAGAAAGATTAAGAAAGATCCTAATAAAACCAAAGTAATTTTTTCCACTCTAGAAGTTTCAAGTTTCTGTTTTGCATGTACTACTGATTCTATGGTGCAAAGACTTGCAAATAAGGTTCTTGCTTTTAAAAAGAAGATTTCTCGGACATCTTTTCCTACCCCATACAAATATGTTTCACAAAGGACCTACCCAAATAATGCTTCTAGCTATGCTGCTAGAAATCAGAACAAGTTGCCTCCTCCTCCCAAGAGATTGGCTATTGAGAGACCTCTTGTTAATGCTTTAGTGGGGTACTATGAGGCAAAGAAAGGTGAATATATGATTGAAGATCTTCCACTTGAAGACATAGTTAATTCTATTCAAAAGGATGAAGAAGAATTATCTAGCGACTCTAGTATCTAGTTTTTGCAATACCAGGAAGCTGAAATAGAACGTGAGAGTGAAGAATTTGCAGTCTTCACTTGTTCACAAGTTCCAAATCAGCCTGATCAATAGTCTGGTGATAAAATTAAAGCAAAGAGTACACCTCAGTTGTCGGTAACTCTTGCAAAGAGAGCTACTCATTTGCCTACTTTACCTATAGATTCAACTACTAATAATCAAGTAAGTACACCTGACTTGTCTTCGTCTAATGTGTCAAAGAATGTATTAGTCAATTATAAACTTGTTAGTGATGTGTTTACTTCCCCACCTAATTTGCAATACCAACTGTTTACACCTAAAATTGTCCTGTCTAATTAAAATAAATATTTTATTTATTTAATTATTTTATCCTAAGTCTTCTATTAATTAAATAAATTCTTATTTATTTAATTAATTCATTAATCCTCTTCTAAGTCTTTCCTCATTTAAATAAATACTTTTATTTATTTATATTGTCCTTTTCCTAAATATTGATCCCACTTCCTCTACTAATTAAATAAATCTTTATTTATTAATGAATTCATTAGCTTTTTCCCTTCAATGACTCGTGTCATTTATCTTTTAATTTTCCTCTACCTACCCTCTTATCATTTTATTATTTCTTCTACCTACCCTTTAATCCTAGCTAGCCATTTATCCTCGTCAACTTTTAATCTTATCCCTCCATTTCCTAAAGTGTCTTCTATATAAGAGGTTAGTCTCCTTCATTATAAAACCTAATCAATCCAGCTAACTAACTAATGCGTCTAATCACCTTATGCAATCAATCTTTTTTGTGATCAAGTGACATCACAACCACAATCCATTCTTTGTTGAGATTGTGTGCACATATAAAATCTGAGAGCAAATATATCAAACAAGATCAATGGAGATAGGAGACAGTGGAGATTGAAACCCTACTTGACATGTGAATGGTAATATTGTTTTATTGTGTTAATTTACATGATCTTAGGTATCTATATTGGTGTTGGTGAATGTTTCATTGTAGGATTTAGATTTTTTGTGGTTGAATCTTTGAGGTTTTACGATAGCTTATTATCATCACTTTTCACTATATACACCAACCTTTTGATATTATTGATCATGCAAAGAAAACAAAAATCCAAATGTTAGAAGTTGAATATCTTAAGGCTAATCCTGAACAATTTGATAGGTTAGCTAAATTTGTTAAAGAAAAGGAAATTGCCCATGTTTCTTTAGCATCTCAGAATAACTTAGTTGTTGTCCCATCTACTATGTCTAGTAGAATTGAACCCTTTTATATTTCTCTTCTTATAAAAGAGTATAAACTTAGCAACTGTGTGATAGATTCTGGAGCCTCAGATAATGTAATCCCTGCTAAGGTGGTTAATGCCTTAGGAATTACCCTTACCAAGACAGTTGGTAAATGTTTTTCAATGGAAAGCAAACAAGTACCTTTGATTGGTCAAATCAAAGACACTCAATTTTCTTTCACTACATATCTCGATAAGAGGATCAAGATAACTATCTTAGTATTTGATGTTCTAGCCTCCTATGGTATGCTTCTGGGAAGAAATTTTTGTAAGGATGTTGGAGGTGAAATTAACATGGATTGGTCAGAGGCTAGGATACCTGTTAAAACTGAAATGCAAATATTACTTCTTGAGAAGGAAGTTAAATTTTCAGTAATGAAATCAGATGATCAAAAAGCCCAAATTTTATTTGAGTCATCTGGAATGGGAAATTACTATCTTCATATTGATGAAGTTTCTGAATTTGCTGAAGATTGGGTCAAAGTTTCAAGTTGTGAGACATCTGAGTCTTCTAGTAATAGAGACAGTTTGTCATCTGGATGTTTTATGTCTATTTCTCCTTCTCTTGAAAATTCAGAACTTATGTCAATTTCTTCTAATGATGAAGTTTTTCACTCATAGTCTTCTAGTGTGAATAGTGATAATCAAATATGGTTAATGGAGTTTGATGGTAGTTGTACTGTTGACAGTTCTGGTGTAGGTATAGTTCTCATTTCTCCCCAAGGTGAAATAACTCCATATTCTTCCAAGCTTCAGTTTTCAAATACTAATAACACTATAGAGTATGAGTCTTTGTTCCTAGGTATAGAAATGGCTCAAAAGAAAGGTATTAAGAATCTACATGCACAGGGAGATGTTGAATTAGTAGTTTGCCAAATTAGGAATATTTACCAAACTTGAAATGAGAAGTTGAAATAGTACCATAATTTAGTTTGGGAAAATATTGAGAATTTTGATTCCTTCAATATATCGGTGGTGTCGAGTTTAATTCTAGAGCCAATTGACTTGCTTAGTTAGCAACTCTTTTGATTCCTCAGAATGATTTTCCTCAAGAAGGTTATTCTATTGAATTAATTTGTAGACCAAGTATTCTAGATAACTGGGATCATTGGAAAAAATTTAATGATGCTAAGCATATTGTGAACTTCCTTGAAACTAGTGATGGTTTCAATAACTTGTACTTTGATGGGAGTAATTGCTCAGATTCTGGTGTAGGTAATGACTCCCCATATGATGAAGGTTTCCTACAATTGAAGGGAAACAAGATTCTGAAAGGTCTGGTGTCAATGGAAAAGTTATTTGATAAACATTATAGGTATGTCAAGCAATAACAACAATTGTCATCAGATGACACCATGGGTTATGAGAAAATACAATATCGGATCTGAAAGTGATCCAAAATATGTTAATATTGGTAATAGTCATAACTCAACTCAAAGGGAGTAGTTGTTACATATTCATATAGTGATTTGAAATCTTTCAAGCCTAAAAAAGTGAAACATGATATTCTGCTCAAGTCGAGGTCAGAGCCTTTCAAACAAAAATAAAGACAGTGCAATCCCAAGATATCAGGTAGTATATTTTCAAAAATTCAAAAGATGTTGAATGCAAAAATAATATTTCCCATTCATCACTCATCTTGGATTGCAAATATTGTGCATGTAAGAAAGAAGAATGGGGAAATTATCATTTATTTGGATTTTTGTAATCTCAATCAATCTTCTCTGAAGGATAATTATCCTTTACCAATGATGGATCAATTTTTGTAGATAGTTACTAGTTCACAGATGTTCTCTAAGCTTGATGGTTTCTCGAATTATAATTAGATCGAGGTCAATAAATAAGATCAACATAAGACCGCCTTCGCGACTCTTTGGGGCACTTTCTCTTATCGAAGGATGCCTTTTGGCTTGATTAATGGCGATGCAACTTTCCAATGGGCTATGGATATGGCTTTTTGAGGTATTATTGGAAGGTACCTTGTTGTATATCTTGATGATTTAACCATTTTCTTAAAAGAACATGAAAATCATCTCTTTCATCTAGTGGATGTTTTGAAAAGATGTCGTGAACATGGAATTTCTTTAAATCCTAAGAAGTCAATTTTTGGGGTTAAAAAGGGAAAACTTCTTGGACATATAGTATCTAAGGAAGGTACCAAAATTGATCCTAAATGGGCTAAAGCTATTCAAATTTCATCTTTACCTTCAAGTAAGACTGTTGTTCACTCTTTCTTTGACAAAATAAACTTCTTAAGAAGGTTTGTACCATATTTTGCTGAGAAAACACATCATATCGTCAATATGATGAAAGGGAAGATGTATTTTCCTTGGACTCCAAAAGGGAAAGCAGGTTTTGAAGAAATAAAAGAAGCCATAGTTCAAGCTCCAATATTGGTATGTCCTAATTATACTAAAGATTTCATAATGTACACCTATGCTTCAGATCACACTCTTTCTGCAATTCTAGTTCCAAAGAATTCAAAAGGTTTTGAGTAACCAATAGCATTCATGAGTTGTCCTCTCAAGACTCGTGAACTTAAATACTCTCAAATGGATAAGAATGCTTATGCTTTGGTCAAAGCCATGAAGCATTTTTTATTCTATATTCTTAATTCACATGTCATATGTTTAGTTCTAAATACTGCAGTCAAGTCAATTTTGACACAATGAGATTTTGGAACTAAAAGAGGTAATTGGATAGCAAAGATTTAGGAATATGATTTGGAAATTCAACCTACCAAGTTGTTCTAAGGTAAAGGTTTGTGTCTGTTAATGGCAGATAACCAATCAGAAGGAATTGTTCCTCTAGAGAAGGATTCCCAAGGAAATATCCCTACAGTGTGGTTTTTAAGTACTATAGATGAATGGTATTCTAACATTGCTCATTTTCTTACTTATGGTGAATGTCCATCACATCTCACATATAAGGAGAAAAATAATTTAAAGTTAAAACTTGTGAGCTATAAATTTGGGAAAATAGTTTGTATAAAATAAGTCTTGATGGTACTTTCTTAAAGTGTGTGCACAAAGCTCAACAAGTTAAGTTGTTGTAGTCTTTTCATAATTTGGCTTGTGGTGGACATTTTCCAACTCCAATTACAACTCATAATATTTTAAGAGCCAGGTATTATTAGCAGATACCCTTTTTCAAGATGCTTATGATTGGGTTAGGAAGTGTGATTTGTGTCAAAAGTTTATTGGTAAATCCAAGCTTGCAGCATTTCCTCTTAAACAAGTGGTGATTGAGGAGCCATTTTATCAATGGGGTATTGATTTTATTGGCCTGATCAATCCCGCATCTAGTGCAAGTCATCATTATGTTTTGACTGCTATGGATTATTTTACTAAATGGGTTGAAGCAATTCCAGTCAAACACACTACATCTGAGGTGGTGTGCAATTTTATAAAAGAAAACATTGTTAGTAGGTTTGGTGTTCCAAACAAGATAGTAGCAGATAATTCTACTTATTTCTCCTCATATGAGATTACCCAGTTTTGCTTTGAATATCATATTAGTCTTTCTCATTCTTTAGACTATTATTCGTACGATAACGGTCAAGTAGAATCAAGAAACAAGAATCTAGTTACAATAATTAAAAAATTGGTTGATGAAAATTAGCATTTGTGGCACAAGGCATTGATTGATGATTTGTGGGCAGATAGAATTACACCAAAGAGAGCCATTGGGTTATCACCTTATCAAATTATTTATGGTACTAATGTTGAGATTCCAGTTACTTTAGAGTTACCAACTCTAAAATTGTTAAAAGAAATTGAAGAACAAACATATGAGAGTTATCTGGACAAGCGCATCATGTTCCTTCCTTAGCTTTAGGAGAAGCGAATTCAAGTGGTGGATCATATTTCAGAACACCAAAATCAAGTCAAGACTCTTTTTGACAAGAAAGCAAAACAAAGAGTTTTTCAAGTTAGTGATATTGTCTTACTTTGGGACGCGAGACGTGAGCCTAAGGGAATGCATTGTAAATTTGATTCTTTGTGGACAAGACATTTCACTATTCATCAAATTTGTGGTGAAGGCAGTTATCTCCTTATGTACAATGATGGAACTCCATTTAATTTTCCGCATAGTGGTCAGCATCTCAAATTATTTAGTCAATAAAGTTTTAGCTAGTTGGTTTGGATCTTTTCCCTTTATTTTATTTTATTTTGGTTTTGTTCTTCCCTGTCGCCTAACTCCATCTCTATGGATGGATAAAGGCACATAGAGCATTGGGATTCTACACCCTTTACTCTTTCTTAAAAGAATGGTCAAAAGAGTGTTCCCCAGTTAGAGCCAATGTTATCCTTGATTTTAGCATTAGCAAAAAATGAGGGTAGCCCACAAATTTTAGCTCATTTATGGTTTTTCCTGCTCTATGGTTTGCTTTACGAGACATTTTTATCGTCATAAGCATATTTTTCCCATGTTTTACATTAGGTGTAAATCACATTTACGAACCCAGTCTACATTAAGCTAGGCATTGTTGGTGTAAATCAGGTTCATAGACCTAATTTACACCTCTTTTTGGCTATTTTTACCTCGTAGGTGCAAATCGGGTTCATAGATCCGATTTACACCTCATAGATGCAAATCGGGTTTATAAACCCGAATTGCACTCATTTATTGCACTTTGACTTATTTGTGGCTCATTGGAAGAATTCATTTAGGAGTCTTTTACCTCGGTTTTTAAGACTTATTTATCTCTTTTTACCCTCATTTTAATCCTTCCTAAGTTGATTTTGTGGTTGGAGAGAGAAGAGTTTGATCTTATATTTCGGGTATGTATCTATTATTCCCTCTTCCTAGGGTTTTAGAAACCCTTTATTTTTTATTTTTGTATGCATTTCACTAAGTTTTAATTACCATATTTTTCGTTTGGATCATGTGATCCTAAACGATTTTGATTATTTCCTTCTGATCTTCCTTTTTCGTATTGTGGCAAGGCCATAGGCTCCACACGCACCACTAAACGGTATGTGGTGGGTCTACAACCTCTCCATGGCCTCACCTTTCTTTCATGTTATACTGAATGTTATTGACTACATTATGGTGTGGGTGAGATCATTGGCGCGTCACACACCACAATGTGGTGTGTGGCGGGTCAACAACCCCAACCACATGTTGTTTCCTTGCATTTCATTGAGGTGTTGGTGGGGTCATAGGCCTACCATACACCATGATGTAGTGTTGGTGGGTCTTGAACCACGTCCAACACATGGTTTACCAACAGTTTTCGCAATGATCGATTAATGGTGTTTGGCAAGGCCATAGGCCCACCATACACCATAAATGGTGCAATGGTGGGTATGCTACCTTGCCCGACGTTGTGTTCTTATGTGTTATGATGTATGGTGGGTTTTCAAACCCGTCCCCCACAATTTCTTTTGATCTTCCTTTTTGGTGTTCGGAGGGTCTATGAACCCAACCAAAACCTCTTTGTCATGATATTTTTAATGTGTAATTCGGGATTATAAACCAGAATTAAACCTTTTTTGGGGGGGGGTTTTCCAAATGTAATTAAAACTTTGAAAATCCTAATTACGTCTTTTCACCCATTCTTTTGTAAATGAATTTTTTGAATTCATTTATTGCACACATGTAAATGGTGATTTTTCATCCAATTTACCATGGAAGTATTAATTTGTTGAAAAGGGGTTTTTGGAAAACATAATTATTCCACATGCACTATTTTCATAATTTGTTCAAGTCATATGAACAAAAGTGAATTGATCCAATATATTATTATAATTTTGATAATTGTCTTTTTCTCTTAGTATCATTATTATACCAATGACAAAGGTATCTCCAAACAAAAAAGGAATGAAATTCAAGAAGCAGGACCCACATCCAATTTTTCCACCTTCTTCAGTTACTTCTAATATTGATCACATTAGAGACAGAGACATAGGTCATGTTCATTTGGAAGAAATTCTAAAAAGAATCAAGAAACCACCTTCATGTCGTGACATGGAAGCTATTATCAATAGTGGCATCCACTTAGTAGCATCTTTTCCCATGTTGGCTTAGGATCCTCAATTTGTAACAGTAGTGATAAATCATTTTGATCTAGATAGCAAAAGTGTGAAGGATGAATCCAGGAAGAAATTGATCAGGCTTGATGAAGCATTCTTTTATTCAATCATCAAGTGCCCCGGTATTGAGAAGTATATTGATATTACAATGCAGTTAGCTATAGCCTACTTTGATAGAAATTCATATAAGTGTAGGTGTAATATGAATGACAACTGGCTTAAAACCCCAAGACCTACCATTGCAAGATGGCTGAAGACTCTTCCCAAAAGTGACTTCATTAAAAAGGTCAATTATTTGATCTCTTTTTAGTAAAGTTAAAGGACTTCCTACTTCTAATACTTTCTATAAATGGATGTATCAATATATTAATGTGATCAGACAAAACAAGGAGAAGATAATTTGTGGAAAACATATCGGTAATGACATATGTGAACAACTCACCAAGGTTCCTACTACACTTAAGTTCTATATGACTTCCTACTTGGTGTGCGTTATGGGTTCAATGAGACATTTCCCTGAATTGTCTACAACTAGCGATAGGATGCAAATTGAGGTATGCAAATATTATTCCTAGTTGGGTTCTTCAAGAAAGTCATAATAATTTTTGAAGAGTGAATGATGCTTTCTTTCAATATTATATGGCTATGTTGAATAAAAATTTATATAATAATAGTGTATGATCACGCATGGGAAGTAGTGACTCAATATGCATGCATGTTCCTTCAGTTTCCAACCTTTACATATTTCAGTGTTGGATGTTTCAATAGTGAGCCCTTCATGCTTCCCAGATACCCTTCTGACAAGATTGTACTGATGGAGCTAGCTTGTTGGATGAATATTGTGCATCAGGCCCGATTCGGTTCTCATAAGACAGGCTTGAAATTTTCTCTTTCAATTGGAAGGTATTATATCAATTCCATCTTTAAGGCCAGGGCAATGAAGGAGGAGATGAGAAGAGTTACCATGAGGTTCTTTAAAGCTAGAAAGGACTTTGATTACAGAGGCATGAGAAACAAACTGAAGAAGACATATGTACATGTGCATCGGATTGAATATTTTTGGGTTGATTGTAGGTCCGAGCATGATGTAAGAAAACTTGATTATTGTCGGCTGATAGTTGAACAAATTGAGGACTTTGGTCTTGTCGATGTTCCTAAATATTTGGAGATATACGGTGATATCTTGGACCCAATGTATGAGAAGATCAAGGTTTCTTCTACTCCTTTGCCTCTCATTCAGTGGTTGTAAAAGGAGTGCACTTCCATCATGGCACGTTTTCATGGTATTCTTATCAATACTAATGTTTCATTATCTTTGCATGGTGTTCCTTTAAAACCTTTCTCTTCTACTTCTAATGTTAACACTATTGGCCCAATGGGAAAGAGATCAAGATTAGAAAAAATAACAAACATGATACTGCTACTTCGACAAAGGCTCCTAAGTTAAAATTTATAGTTGGGTCTAAGAAAGGTAAAACTCAAGGAGAACCTTCGAGTTCTAATGTTCAAGAAATATCAGAGTTAGAGGTAACAAATGAACAACACGAGGATGATCATCCTAATGAAGAGTTAATTCATAGACAGAAGGATGAGCAAGAACAAAATAAATTATTTGTAGAAGAGATGCCATGAGCAAAAGAATCCTTACTTCAAGTATCTTCTCCTTCATCTATGTTACAAGTTCCTATTTCTACTTCTGAGCCTGAGCCTCCAGTGGTCACATGTATTTCCCCTTCAAGTGTTATTCATGTATTTTCCACTAGTGCTAGTGAGTCTACTCTAGATACTGATAGTTCGATACTTAATATAAGTACAAATCCAATAGCCAACAAGATGAGAGGGGGGGGGTGAATCATACAAACTTAATCATCCATGAATACATCAGATTCAACCTCGATAACATATATATCAGTCATATAACCAAAAAATGTCAAACATGCAAACTCAAAAGCATATGAACAATATAAACCTCATAACACCATATTTAATGTGGAAACCCAAATAGGGAAAAACCACTATGGGATTTTGGACCCACTAAGAAATATACTCTTCTAGAGTATGCTCGGTTAAAAGCAAATCCTGTTAAAGATTACAAACACATTGCTAGATGTGACCTGGTTAAGGGATTTCCCTCAGATCTATTAGGATCTTCACTTTGCTAGAAGTGACCTTGTCAAAGGATTTCAAACACTCAATTAGAATGTCACCTTGTTAGAGGATTTACATATAAGACTGTTAAGTCCACTCGGTTAAGAGATTTCTTGTAACTTTCACAAAATAACAGTAATAAAATTTGTCTGCAACTTCACATCTAAAATGCTAAAGTAGATTCATATTTGTTCAATACAATCTAGACATAGAACTAATCTTGTCTATCTTTTGGGCATCAATACTCTATTATTCTAACAGTTCTTCAACCTTCTGTGCTCGGTAATCACTATGTAGCATCCCTGTGCATACACTTGCCTGCATACATTGTTTATCAACAGTTTTCTATTTATAAACAATCTTCTAACCGCTTAATCTCCATGATCACATTTCCCATGATCAATCATAGCCATCAGATCTTCAATCTTTTCTAGGTTCATTGTATCTTTCGATCTAAAAATGTTTTACCCTGCCTTGGAACTTGCACATTCACCTTGGAACTTGTGTTAGGGTAATGCAGTTCAATCTGAGCTGTAGATCTTCATGCCGACTTTCCATTGCCTTAGATTCGTTAACAAACTTCTTCCACGGCTTACCAATCATTGATCCACTCCAGCTCATCAGCTTCTTTCATTAAATATCACATGTAAACATTTAATGCATTCTGTTATAGCTCGGTTACAACTCGGTGAATACTAAACTTCACTCGGTAGACATTCTGCCTTCATTAACCGATAGTAATAACCGTAGGGTTTACCGACTAGGTTCTTTGCCTGATATCGTAGTGTAGTATTAACCTTTACATTTTACAACATATGTATGATGTTAAAACAATCTAAAACATCAAGATCTCATCATTGTCTGACTCGGTAGAGTTTCCCATTGAATAACTTATCCCCTTATTCATCAGATTCTTTCATGTGTCTTTACCAACTTCTTTATAATCTTCATATCATACTTCTCAAGATATGGCAACATCATACTGAATTAGAAAATTAATTTCTTGACATCAATGACAAAATAATAATATCAAGATAGTAAAACATCTTTAATCAGTTATGTCCATAATCATCAACAACCTTCTCAATATCCTTATTGAAATGTCAACAATCTTTCATTGTCTGTAATAATGTAATATTGCCAACAATCTCCCCCTTTGGCATTGATGGCAAAACCAATTGATTTGACCTATAAAAGATTCGAATTGATGTGATTCTAAAATGCTTGAAATGCTCTCCCCCATACATCAGACTTCTCTTCTGTTTTCAGTCTTTATTTCAATTTGTAGTCTTCTCTCAGTCTTCTCCCATATATTAGTCTTCTCAGGTCTTCTCCTCCTTTGGTAGGTCTTCTCCTCCTTAGGTCTTCTCCCCCTTTGGTAGGTCTTCTCCCACTTTGACAACAATGCCAAAAAAGAATAGAACTAAAACATAATTTCTTTCTGTAAGAAGTTATTTCCTGCTATTGTGTATCAACTGAGTCTCGGTTAGAGCATTTGTCTTCAATTCCTATTCTCTGTATCATTTTCTGTATAATTCTAGTAATAATTCCAGTACACTTTCAGAAAAATATTCTAAAGTGTATCACTCTAGCATCAATTCCCCAAAAGATATTCAATAGAGTCATCGAAGTGATGCTTTCACCGAACTCGGTCAGTGAGTAGAAGATAGGGGTAGGACCCCTAACTTACTTCTGAGATATTCAAAAGTGTCCTTTGGTAGTGGCTTGGTGAAGATATCTGCTATTTGCTCCTTTGTGCTAACATTTTCCAACACCACTTTCTTCTCTTGAGCTTCTTCTCTAAGATAATGATATTTGATAGATATGTGCTTTGTCTTAGAGTGCATAACAGGATTCTTTGAAATATTAATGGCACTAGTATTGTCACAGAATATAGTTACTGGCTCGGTAACTTGCTCATTTATACCTTCCAATAGTTGTTTGATCCATGCAATGTTGGTACAATTCAGTGCTGCAGCAACATATTCAGCTTTAGCTGTTGACTGAGAAACACATCCTTGTTTCTTTCTAAGCCAACTCACTAGTCTTTCTCCTAAAAAGAAAGCTCCTCCACTTGTTCTTTTTTTGTCATCAATGTTGCCTGCCCAATCAGCATCAGTATAAACTTTTAAATCAAAATCATTTCCTTTTTGATATACTAAGCCATAGTCTTCAGTGCCTTTCAAGTATCTAAAAATTCTTTTGATTGTTGTCATGTGTGTTTCCTTAGGAAATGCAAAGAATCTTGCAACAATACCTATTGCATGTGCTATATCTAGCCTATTGTGAACAACATATTGCAACTTTCCAATCATAGATCAGTAAAGTGTCTCGTCAATAGATGCAGATTCATCATTCTTTGATAGTTTACAGCTGGTAGTCATAGGAGTACTTACTAGTTTTGAATCCTCCATTCCAAATTTCTTCAAGATTTCCTTTATGTACTTGGATTAAGTAATGAAAATCTCATTTTTCATTTGCAGTATCTGTAAACCTATAAAATACTTTATCTCACTGATTAATGACATCTCAAATTCTTTGCTCATTTCATATCCAAAGTTCTTGCATAAAGAGTCATTTCCACAAAATATAATATCATCAACAAATATGGCTGAGATTAGTATTCCATTTTCATCATTCTTCATGTACATGTTGTTGTTCTCACTTGTCCTTATAAAACCAATCTTAATCAAATAAGAGTGCAATCTTTCATACCATGCTCTAGGTGCTTGTTTCAGACTATATAAAGCTTTGTTCAATTTACATACCTGATCTTTATTATTGTCTTCAACAAATCCTTCAGGTTGTTCAATGAAAACTTCTTCTTCTAATATTCCATTCAGAAATGCAGATTTGACATCCATTTGATATACCTTGAAGTTCTTAAAAGCAGCATATGCCAACAATGTTCTTACTCCTTCAAGTCTAGCAACAAGTGCAAAAGTCTCACCATAATCAATTCCTTCTTCTTGGGCATAACCTTTGCAAACTAATCTTGCTTTGTTCCGAATGACCTCACCTTTTTCATTTAGCTTGTTTCTAAAGATCCACTTTGTACCGATTACATTTTTGTCCTTCGGTCTTCGGACTAGTATCCATGTGTCATTCTTCTTGATTTGATCAACCTCTTCTATCATAGCATTTATCCAATCTTCACTGTTAAATGCCTCTTTCACTATTCTTGGTTCAAATTCAGATATCAAACATGTGTTCTGTCTCAGTTTGTTCCTTGTCATCACTGGATCATCCTTATCTCCTATAATCTGACTTGGTGCATAGTGTCTTCTGACATACTTGGCTAATACAGGCTCGGTAGGCTCTATATGATCTTCTTCATCACTCGGTAACTGGATAGTTTCTTCATTTTCTTCAACAGTTTTCTTGGTAGGACTTCTCGGTTGCACAGTAACAAATTCATCATAGTCTTCTGGTTATTTGAAATTTCCTTCATCATTTCTTTCTGCAAATTCATCAATTTTCACATTTGCACTTTCTACTATTTTGTTAGATGATTTGATCAAACATTTAAATGCTTTGCTTCTACAAGAATATCCTAGAAATGTTCCTTCTTCACTTTTCTGATCAAAATTGTCATTTCTATCATCTTTATGAACATAGCATTTACTTCCAAAGATTTTAAAATAACTTACATTAGGTTTCTTGCCATACCAGATTTGATAAGGTGTCTTCAAAGTACCTTTCTTCAATTGAACTTGGTTCAAGGTGTAAACAGTTGTGCTTATTGCTTCTCTCCAAAATGTTTGTGGAACTTTCTTCTCAATCACCAGTGTTCTAGCACAATCCACAATAGATCTGTTTCTTCTTTTAGCTATTCCATTCTATTGTGGAGTTCTCGATGCAGAGACTTGTCTTTTAATACCATGATCATTGAAAAATAGGTTGAACTCATCAGATCTGAACTCTCCTCCTCTATCTGATCTAAGACATTTCAGTTGTCTTCCTGTTTCATTTTCAACTCTAGTCTTGTACCATTTAAACATTTGAAAAGCTTCTGATTTTTCTTTTAAAAACATTACTAACATCACCCTTGAATAATCATCCACAAACAATATGAAATACTTATCACCATAATAACTTTGAACTTTCATAGGACCACAAAGATCAGTGTGCACAAGATCTAAAATTCCCTTAAAAGTGTAGGACTTACTTGTAAAGCTTGATCTTGTCATCTTACCCATTTGGCATCCTTGGCACATAGCATTCTCAGGTTTTTCAAGACTCAGTAGACCTCTTACTTGGTGCTTCTTACTTATTTTGATCAGATTATCAAAATTAACATGACAAAACCTTTTATACCATATCTAGGTATTATCAATCTTTGCATGCAAACACTTATTGTGAGTTGAGTCAAGGTGAAATGCATTACCTTTTGTTTGTGTCCCGGTAGCAGCTAACTTTCCATTCTTGTCATGAACTTTGACAATTCCTTTCTGAAATTCTATTCGGTAACCTATGTTGTTTAGTTGTGCTACACTTAACAAATTGTATTTCAAACCTTCAACCCAATAAACATCATTGCATCTTGCATTATCAAGAAGTGTTATGGATCCTTTACCTCTTACTGGACATGGTGCTTCATTACCAAATCTAACATAGCCTCCATCATAATCTTCTAACATAACAAACTTGTGTTTATCTCCTGTCATATGATGTGAGCATCCACTATCTATAATCCAAGAATCATTAGTGTTTATGTGAGATATTAGGGCTTTTTCTTCATACCTTTCTTCATCTGATCCATCCTTGATAGCCACATAAACAACTTCCTCTGTATCAGTCTCATATGACTTATCATTGTTAGATTCATCATCAGCAATTAAGCATGTCTTTCTATCTCTTCTTCTGAAGTCTCGATGTCCTCTGTAATGATTATCTTTCTGTCTATCATCTTGGCAATCTCTCTTTTCAGTAAAATCTTTGTCAGGACAGTTAGAAGCCATATATCCAATCTTATCACAATTTAAACATTTCAAAGGTAGTTTTCCTTTATAATTACCTTTGCCTCTCGGTAACCTTTTGGCCAATAGTGCTTCAAACTCTTCTTGCTTTCTGATTTCTTCATACAATTTGTGTACCTCCTCCATGTTCTTTCGAAATCTTTCACTTGCTCCACTGTGATCTCCTTCAGAGTACTTATACTTTCTTTCATTGTAATCATTAGATTCATTCAGATGAAAAGAACTAAATGCAGATTCAACTTTATTTACCAATGACCCACTGTTATCAAAATTACTTAACTCAAATGCATGTAGCTTACTAGTAGTAGCATCCAAGGAAATTGGCATATTAGGTACAAACCTCAATTCATTGATTGCAGAGACTCGGATTTCATAGGCAGGTAGAAGGTTTCTTAACAACTTACTTGTCACATCCTTTTCTTCAATAGTTCCTTTTGCTCCTTTGATTTGATTTACAATCTCCTTTAGTCTTGTACTGTACTGGGTTATGTTCTCACCTTCATTCATCCTCATAGATTCAAGTTGTCCTCTTAGACTATCCACTTTTGCTCTTTGAACATGTTCATCTCCTCCATATACAAATATGAGCTTAGTCCACATTGCCTTTGCCTCAGTACATCCTTCTAGATCATTAAACTTTGAATCGGTCAATGCAGATGTTATTTCAATCATTGCTTGAATATGTTTTTGCTTCGCCTTTATCTCTTCCATAGTCAATGGATAGGTGCTCGGTGCAACAAAATCATTCTCCAGATAGTATATAGCATATTCTCCAACTCCTGATAGATGTAGCTTCATCCTTTCTGCCATGTAGAGAAACTTGACTTATTCAGCTTAGGTGCATCCCTCTTATACATCTTTGGATTTTTAACTCAAGTGCCTTTAAACTTTCCTTTCAGAGTCCAAGGCTCTAACACCAATTGATAGTTCTGATACTTAATATAAGTACAGATCCAATAGCCAACAAGATGAGAGGGGGGGGGGGGTGAATCATACAAACTTAATCATCCATGAATACATCAAATTCAACCTCGGTAACATATATATCAGTCATATAACCAAAAACTATCAAACATGCAAACTCAAAAGCATATGAACAATATAAATCTCATAACACTAGATTTAACGTGGAAACCCAAATAGGGAAAAACCACTGTGGGATTTTGGACCCACTAAGAAATATACTCTTCTAGAGTATGCTCGGTTAAAAGCAAATCTTGTTAAAGATTACAAACACATTGCTAGATGTGACCCGGTTAAGGGATTTCCCTCAGATCTGTTAGGATCTTCACTTTGTTAGAAGTGACCTTGTCAACGGATTTCAAACACTCAATTAGAATGTCACCTTGTTAGAGGATTTACATATAAGACTGTTAAGTCCGCTCGGTTAAGAGATTTCCTGTCACTTTCAAAAAATAACAGTAATAAAATCTGTCTGCAACTTCACATCTAAAATGCTAAAGCAGATTCCTATTTGTTCAATAAATCTAGACATAGAACTAATCTTGTCTATCTGTTGGGCATCAATACTCTATTATTCTAACAGGTCTTCAACCTTCTGTGCTCGGTAATCACTATGTAGCATCCCTGTGCATACACTTGCCCGCATACATTGTTTATCAACAGTTTCCTATTTATAAACAATCTTCTAACCGCTTAATCTCCTTGATCACATTTCCCATGATCAATTATAGCCATTAGATCTTCAATCTTGTCTAGGTTCATTGTATCTTTCGATCTGAAAATATTTTACCCTGCCTTGGAACATGCACATTCACCTCGGAACTTGTGTTAGCGTAATGTGGTTCAATCTGAGCTATAGATCTTCATGCCGACTTTCCATTGCCTTAGATTCATTAACAAACTTCTTCCACGGCTTACCAATCATTGATCCACTCCAGCTCATCAGCTTCTTTCATTAAATATCACATGTAAACATTTAATGCATTCTATTATAGCTCGGTTACAACTCAGTAAATACTAAACTTCACTCGGTAGACATTCTGCCTTCATTAACCGATAGCAATAACCTTAGGGTTTACCGACTAGGTTCTTTGCCTGATATCATAGTGTAGTATTAACCTTTACATTTTACAACATATGTATGATGTTAAAACAATCTAAAACATCAAGATCTCATCATTGTCTGACTCAGTAGAGTTGCCTATTGAATAACTTATTCCCTTATTCATCATATTCTTTCCTGTGTCTTTCCGACTTCTTTATAGTCTTCATATCATACTTCTCAAGATATGGCAACATCATACTAAATTAGAAAATCAATTTCTTGACATCAATGACAAAATAATAATATCAAGATAGTAAAACATCTTTAATCAGTTATGTCCATAATCATCAACAACCTTCTCAATATGCTTATTGAAATGTCAACAATCTTTCATTGTCTGTAATAATGTAATATTGCCAACAGATACACCCCATGACAATATTGAGAATGCCTTTTCTAATTTTCCCTCATTTACTAAAGTATCTACAACCATGATTGATGATTTTGATAATTTCATGAATGAAGCAATCCCTAGGTCCAATGAATTGTCCCTTGAGAATCCCCCACGTGTTATTACCATGACCTATCCTATAGTAACCACCACCGTTCAGGATTCTATCAATACCTCTAAAGAGATGGTAGCTATTGAAGATGATGATGTGTCTTTACCTCCTTGGTTAATGCCGAATGCACCTAAAAGAAGGAAACAAGTTGTTTCTCCTAAAGATTTTGATTTGAGCCAGTGTGTTCCTATGAAGTCAAAGGCGGTCAAGAAAGCCAAAACTTTGTTGAGGGTAAAGGTTGATAAGAATAAGAATAAGTATGTTGAGATTGCAATTCCTCCTCAAGATGCTATCATTGGACAGGTCTAGGATTAAGATTTATACCATTCAAAGCATTGATCTAGGTAATCAAACTCATGATTTTATGGCACAGGATACTCAGTTCACCTTGGAGGCTTTAGTTTTTAAATATGATGAAGACAAGGTCAAGAAAGATTAGGTTAAGGCACAAATTGAGCAACTCACCTCAATTCTTATCAAAGTGACCAAGTCTTCAAAATTTGTTGAGCCAGTGATGACTTATTTGGATGACCAAGTTGTCAAAAGAGCTCAGTAGGCTGCATCAAGGAGAAGAGCCAAAGGAGAATGCATGGATTGAATTCTAAGTCAAGGTACATGACTCCTGAGTTCATCTTGCACCATTGTCAACAATATTGATACTATAAGGATAGAGGTGGACAATACCATAGGAATTTTCACCCATGAACTTGAAACACAAGAAAAGGATTTTGAAGCCTGGTTGAAGTTTCAAGATTATGATCCTAATGACCTCATCCAAAATGGTATCATTCCTTCATGGTGCATGTACATTGAGAAGTGAAAAGCTTTGGAACACAGGATGAATGTTCTTGAGCGTCTAGTTAAGGATATGAGGAAAGCACAAAAAGAATGTGCTGATAAGAAAATAGAGATTGTTTCCAAAATCTCTAAAATCCCATGTGCTTTCCTTGATAAAATGAAAAGGTTCCCAATGAAGATGAAATCATCAAATAGTTTAGCTTACTATTGACTGTTGGCGTTGATAGGGAAGACCTATTTTCGTCCTCCATTGATAAATTACTTGATCTTCAATTGATTGTGGATTTTCTTGATTCACTTCTAAAGAAACATAATAAGTGTTGTACATTGGAAGATTCTATCACAAGGGTCAAAGTCATCACCAAGAACACCTTGGGATATAATAGAATTCAAATGAAATATGCTTTATAGGAGATCTAGGAATTCCAGAAGCTTGATTCAGCTCAAGGGAATGAATCTTAGTCATTTTTGTGTTTTTCCAATGGCATTTTTTTATGTCTATTAACACCTCAAGTGTCAATTTTTAATTGCACATGTGCACCTGTTGAGTGCACAAGTCCTAAGTCAAATTGAATTCTTCTTTTGACTTAGTCATAGAATTAGTTATAATTTCCTATTTTCATGTTTCACCCCTCTACTATATATGAGGGTTATTATTGTAATAAGGATCTTTTTCCATCTTTGTTTATTTAACAAAACTCTGCCAAATTGAAAAGCAAATTGAGATGGTGTTCATTTTGTAAATTTGCAATTTAATCAAGAAACAGATAAGCTTGGCATTCAAACTTTGTTTTGAGTTCACTCTTTTATATGATATGAATGTGCTTATGTCATTGGTGTCATATGTTCTTAAATGATTAAAATCGGATAGAGTCTTAGTGTTAAAAATTGAAAAGTATTTTGAGTCTTTACAAGTAATATTTGAGTTACTTTGAAGTTTCAAGAATTGGAAATTGATTAAGGGTATAATTGTTTTAAGTCTTTGAGATTTTACTAATTATCTCTAAAAATTATATTTAGAAGATAGAAAGTAGAGTCTTTGTGCTATATGAACTATCTGGTTAAAGTAGAATATCTTTCGATATTTCGTGAGTCTTTGAGCTTACAATATATTTGGGTAACAGTGGTTGATAAGAATTTTGGTACATTGAAGGAATATTTGTGTTCCTAAGTGTGCTAACACTCGTCCCTAAGTCATTTTCAGAAAAAAAAAGGAAGTAATGAAATAGTTTGATCTTTCATGGACACTTTACTTCCTAAGTAAATTAGTTAATATTTCTGCAAGTTTTAAGTCATTTAGAGAAGGAATCTAATCTGAAAAGAGAATTAGATATAACTGGTTCTGAAAGAAGAGGACTAAGTTGTTATTGTACCTTGGATTATTGTAAAGTTAGTAGGTAGGAAAAATAGAAAGCAATTGCAAGAGAAAGGGGGAGCCTTCTGTTATAATTAGGAGGGGTTATATATTTCCTTCTGAGAGATATCATCATGTGTGCTATCATGAAACACACATTTTGTGAACCTTCATCAGTTTACAAACTTTTCACCCAACCTTCTTATCTCCATGTTTTGAATCCTTGTTTAAATGTGTTACTGTTTTGCTCATAAGTGCTATTCTATTTATCATTTGTGCTGGTAGATTATGCAAAAGCGTTAGTCCATGGAGTAAAGGCACTAAACAGTGATTTATATGTGTTGTTCTACTCAATTTATGTGTTGTAGAGGTTCTTATAAGCGCTAACATACTAGATGTATGCACTACTCAATTTTATAAAAACATTGTTCTGATTTTTAAATGCGTTATTTTATTCTGTCTTCTGAGTTTGGGTTATTTTGGGTTTTTTGAATTACTTTTCCTAATTTGTATGTTTCCAAAGGCTGTTGTTTGTTGATTTCAGAGCTCCTAAGTTGTTCTAGGACCGATTATCTCATTGGAATGGTTTATTTATGTGTGTGTTTTTTTAAGAAAGAGGTTGTGCCTTGTTGTTATTTATCAAAGATCATGATCGATATATTCTTGATACCATGAATTTGATTCCATAATTGCTTGTGAGGCTGCCATTTATATACTCATCATTTATTATTTGATTGGGAACCTTAACTAGGTTATGTGTTTGAGAGCCCTTGATTATGTTATGTTATGATGTCACCCTAAGGCTAGGTGCATGTTAGGGGGAGTAGGATTCCAAGGGAGTGATTGGGGTGATGAGGAGTAGACAACCAAGTTACATGAGGTCTAGACCACCAGAATATCTCATTGAAAGTTTACCTATAATCAAAGAGATAACTTGATTAATTTATTCTAGGTGGGTTGGGTAGTAGTAATTCACCTTAATAAGATAATAAATGGACATTGTAGCCCCAATACCTTGCCCATGAATGATAATGTAGATCTAAGATAGGATTGAGAAGGTCTTGGTAATCCAGGTAAGATAATATCCCTTACTTCCTCAAGGTTGAGATGGCTTCGTATGAGTATCACAGATGTCGGGATAGGCTCCCAGGTTCCCACTATTGTTTAATAGTGATAGCATGCGTTGACACTCCTTCCCTACATGTAGGTCCTAATACCTTAGCCTTGATTTGTTGTGATGCTTGTAGAGGTCTTATGTTTTATATTGAGATTGATTTAGCCATGTGATGTGTGGAGTTTTTATCCTTTGGTTGTTAAGTTGTCATCTTAGATCTAGAGTGTGTGTGGGATCTTGTGTCATCTCTTAGCACATGGGTGTGGTTCCTTATTGTTCCACATGGTTGGGTGGTTTGATGCCTTCTTCCATTGGGATGTTCTTCATTGGATGCTATTGTGCGTGGATGTGGATTCATCGTCTCTTCATCTATGGATGGATTCTTGGAGCAAGTTGATGTATTATGGTTAATGTGGCACTTCATTAGTAGAACTCATAAGGCAGTAGTATTTATACATTGTAACTATGTATTATGTGGTAGAAGGATATCGTACTCATATGTGATGGAAATCATGTAATAGATTATAGTCATGATTCTTTCAATAGTCATAGTGACGTTATATTCCTTTTTGAATTCTTTTTTTATCTTAGATATTGATTATTTATAAAGAAAGGAATCGGAGTCATGGATAGTGTTAAGGTGTTATGGATTAATCATTGTGCGATGAAAAATGTGTGTGTGAATACTAAGGACTAAAAAGAAAGTTAATTAATCAATCAAATACAATACATCATACACCACAAGATTAGAATGGTAAAACTAAAACAGAGACCAAAATGATAAACAATGTAAATCAAAATTCCCACTTTAATTTGATTATTCTGTGATTGGATGTATTATCATGATGTAGCTTTGGATGCTTGATATTTCTCCATGATGTTGATGAAATGATAAATGCATTGATGGATGAAAATGATAATAGATGGGTTAAGTGGTGAATTTTGTAGAGTAACAGTGCATGGAATGAAGATAGATCATAGAGGATTTGGTCTAAAAATGGAGGGATTAAGTAGGAGATGAGAGGAAGGAGAGGGGATCTCAAAATACAACACTTGTCCTCAAATAAGACAAGTGGCATGCCAAAGAGAGCCAAGTGGAAGAAGATCCACACATGTCCTCAAAGAGGACAAGTGGCTCAAAAGGAGAAGACGAGTGTCCCAAAGGAGGGACACATGTCTTGGGAAGGAATGACATGTGTCCCCAAGCACACATGTCTATTTGGGGAATAACCACCCAAACAAAGGAATATCTTCCTAATAAATAGGAAAATTAGTTAGAATGTGCACACATGTGTGAGAGGGGAGGAGATTAGAAGGGAAATGATAAGGTTATTTGGAGGGATGACTAAGCTAGAGAATCGGGTTGGAAGGATAAGGTTGGTTAGGATAGGATTGGAAGGAAGTTAGGGAGAAAAGTTAGGAGTCATGTGCTCAAATAGGAATTTGAACCAAATTAATTAATCCATGTGCTTGGAAAGGGGATATTTAATTAATTTAATTAATTAATCAAAAGGGATGGACAACAAGGATAATTAATTAATTAGATTAATTAATTAGGAAGAAACGGGTTGGGGAATTAATTAATTAGAAGAATAGGATTGGGAGAATTAATTAATTAGAAGAAAGGGATGGGGAAATTAATTAACTAGATTAAATAACTAGAAGGTTAGGATTTAAATTTGATTAAATTAATTAGCCAAATTTAGGTATCTATATTTTCCCCCTCTTCGCGGTGACACTAGAATACCGTTGGTGCAATGACAATAAGACACTTGCAAGAGAAGAAAAAAGGGGAGCGAGAAAATACCCCAAGCGGACGAAGGAATGGTTAGGGATGCTCCCTTGAGAGGGTGCACGAGGAAAAAGGAACCGAGCGACGTCTTGAAAGAAACATTGCCCCAATGAATAGGATAGAAGGAAAGAAGTAGAATGGGAAGAGGAGAGAAATGCAAATGCAAATGGATGATATGGATGAGATGATCATGGAGTGCGAGCACCCGTAAAATAGGACGCCATGTAGTGAGAACTTATTTTGATTTAGCATTGTGTGTAAGTCACCAGGGTATAAGGAACCAGGGTGCAATTTCATAGCCAATGCATGGACTGAGACATATAAATAGACACACATGCTAATCTAGCACCACACAGAGTTACAGAGACCCTGCAACAATGAGAGAAGAAACCCAAGCAAAATATATGCCCCAATGTAACATGGGATAACTGAGACCTCATAAGGGAACAACAAACGGACATACCAAACAGACACGCCAAGCAGAAACAAACAGAAACAAGATCACATCCCGAGCCTTGTTATTCCTAGTGCATCGTGATATAAAAGATCATGGCGACCAAGAGAAAACAGAGCCCTCGGGAGCTTAAAAAGATAAACAAAGATAAAAAAGAATAAAAACCAACACAAGGGCCTCAAATATCTTTTGCCAAAAGGATGATTGATTGGATCAGGATTTGATGATCTCTGACTTGAGGAAGGATACATCCTGCATAGACAGATGATGGGTTTTGGTGAGAAGGATACATCTCATAACAACACCGGGATAAAAGATTGATGATGGGATGACAAAAGGTATCTAATATGATCACAATGAAAAAGATGCGCAAAGAGGATTGTTGAAGAACCAACTGATAGGATATGATCTCAAAGGACAAGACTGATAGATGCCTATGTACAATGACACCTATATACAATATTTACAAGAGATATGGATGATGGAAGAAGACCCAGGGATAGGCATGATGTGGCCCTGATCAAGTGAAAAAGCCATGAGAGATTGATGATTGATTGATTGATAGGATTGATTGGATTGAGTCTCACAGCAAGGGATATGGATAAGAGTCGAACACAATGGATGGAGTGTGTGGAGGAGATGGATTTCAAAACTAACTTAGTGGTTTTGCTGATTGAAAAAATTGAGAATTTTGGGGGGGGGAGGGCGGGATCGCTATCCCATCGTGGAGAGATTGGGGTCTCGCCTTGGTGAGATAGCATTCCCATTGTGGAGGGATTGGGGTCATGTCTTGGCGGGATAGCATTCCTGTCATGGTGGGATCACAGTCCCACCTCCAGAAAGGGCAGCGGGATTGCAATCTCACACCAGAAGGGTGGTGGGAAAGCGGTCCCACCACCAGAGGGCGGTGGGATCGCTATCCCACCATGGCAGGATAGCGGTCCCACCCCGGCGGGAGAGAATTCCCACCACAGAAAAGGGAGGCGCAGGAAAGTGATCCTAACCAAGCAAGGGGGCAGGTTCACTTTCCCATTGGGGCCAAGGGCGATCCCACCCAATGAATAGGGGGGAGGAACCAAAAAAAAAAGGAAGAAGGGACAAAGGACACTGGATTGTGTGGGGGGAAGCCTAGGGCAAGATACCAAGGAGAAGAGATGAAAGAAGTGATGGAATAATATGAGTGGGGGGATAAAAGGATAGAGAATAGGATGAAAAGGATTTTGGAAATGGAAGTATTGTGGATGTGGTTGGGAGATAAATGGATGAGGGATGAAGGAATTGAGGATAAGATGAAAAAGATTCGGGGATGAACCAAGTTATGGATAAACGGATAGAGGAACTAGGAGATAAGGATTGGTGGAGGACCAAGTGATGGATGAAGAGATGGAGGGGCAGGGAGATAAGGAATTAGTGGATGGATCAAGTGATAGATGAAGAGATGGGGGAATAAGGAGAAAGAATGGGTAGGATGGATGGATATGATAATATAATTGATAAGAGGATAGGAATCTCGAAGGAAATGAATGGAAGATAGGGTGATGAGTGGATAAGGGCTAGGATGAGATGAGGGAAGTGGATGGAAGATAGGGAGATGGGTGGATAAGGACTACGAAGATATGTCGAAGGATTACATGGAATAGAGGAAGGATGGGTGGATAGACTGGTGAATGGAGGAAAAGTGAGATGGGGAAATGGAGGTCAAGAGGTTTCCAAATCATGTTTACATGGTGGCCTTTTACTTTATCAAGATCCAGGAGAGGATGGAGAAAGTGAAATGGATTCGATATGATGGATATCGTAGGTAGACAGAGGAGGAGAAAATGGTTAGATGGGCAGAAGAGCTTACCCCCCATGCAGAGAGAAAAAGGATGGGGGGAAATTACACATGACACATGATGGATAGTGGCCTTTAGTTTTTTTTTGGTTTTTTTTTTCTTTTCAAGATCCAAGGAGGATGGAGGAAGTGAAATGGATGGGATATGATAGATATGGTAGGCAGAGGGAATGGAGAAGGAAATGGCTAGATGGGCAGAAGATCTTGCCCTTAAGTGCAAAGAGAAAAAGGATGAGGGTAAATTGTGCATGATGCATGTTTGCTAGGTTTTCATCACGGTACTTGTCCAAGACACCTGTTTGACAAGTTTTCACCACTGGACTAATTTTTTCTCTTCTCTTTTTCTCTTTCTTTTTTTTTGAATTTTTTGATTTTTCGGAGGAAATCAATGGATGGAGCTAGATGAGGATAAGTTGATTTGGATGATAGATAAATGGAGGATTCAAGCATCAAGTTACATATCAAGGTATTAGAAGCCTATTTGGAGTGATCACTAGATGTTGGTAAAACTTAATTGGGAAGGAGTGGATTATGTAAAGGCTTGGATTAGATGGTTTTGGTGGGGCATGTGAGGGATATGGTAGTGGCAAGTGTTTGTATTGAAGGAGGGAAAGTGAGTGTGATGGGGGGATGTTGTCAGGACCAACATTGGCACATGTTGTGAAGGATGTGGGATGAGCGAAGGATAGATGGATGTAGCATGTGAATATGATGGAGCCATTATGATAGGTAGCTTGGGACATAGGGATCTAAAATAGATTTAGGAGATGGAGGGGGAGAATGTTTAGCTGGTGGAATAGAAACTTTGGATGCCATTAGAGATTTTTCTTTTGGATGCACTTCTTCTTTTTGCTTTGGGATCCACATTGTTTTTGCTTTTTCTTTAGTGGGCCTTTGTGGCCTATGGGATTCATTGCATTTTTGTATCAACTTTTGCACTATTGGAACATGCATTTTTTAGTGGACATGGTCATTTTTATACTGTTGCGAATTTTTAGCTTTAGAAATTTGTAATTTGGCATCTAGATTGTTGCGAGTAGCAAGGGAAGGAGTGTGCGAAGGTGTAGGAGATAGATGGAATATGGGTGAAGTGATGGAGGTAGAATGTTGGATGGAATGTGAGGACATGTGACTTTGTTGATCTTGACTAGGAATGAAAGGAATAGGATGTTTATGGTGGGTGATGGAGATAGTGGATTTGTGTATGGAGGGATGAGTCGGAAAAGATGGAGGATGGGATTTTGGGATATAAGGGCCCAAAATGGATTTAACATGTGGGGGATATATGAAGGTAGATTTTGGGATATAGGAACCCAAAATGGATTTTGAGGATGAAGCAGGAAGAAGGATGGTTGTTTTAGTGTTATACAATGGAGGAGGGGGAATGGTGATAAATTATTTGGAGGAACGTTGGGGAAATGCAATGGTGTGTTTGGAAGCATACTTGGATTTTGCATTAGTTGTACCAACATTTTTATTTGAAGTGCCTTGGGATATGTAACCAAGACCATAAGATCCTCGATGTACTTTGACATGGATGGGCTCCAAAGTACCTTGCTCATGTAGGCCTAAGCCTTTACCTTTATAGTTCATTTTTTTTAGCATTTTTTTCTAAAGTAGGGTACTTGCTCTCTGGGTAACAAGATGTGAGTTCTTTATCAGATGGAGGAGAATGGGTGGTGTATAATAGATGTTCTTCTGCTGCAAGTGAACTGCCATGGATGAATGTAAGTGTACCAAGGGGATAGAGTGAAGGTGGTGGGATGATTTGGATAGGAGGAGATGGAGGATGAAGAGGTGGAGTATATGGGATGAGAGGATCTTGACTTGGAAGAGGGGATGGTAGGGGATCTGGAGATGAAGGAGAGGGAATGGTAGGATCTTGACTTGGAAGAGGGAATGATAAGGGATCTTGACTTGGCGTAGATGGAATGGTAGGATCTTGATTTGGATCAATAATTTTTTCAACATGCTCTGGAGCAAGATCTTGGAATGATGGGATAGGTGTGGATGGTGTGACGAGAGGTGAGTGGGTGGACTCTTTAGAGGGAATAGATGGTATGATGGAAGATTCAATTACTTGGGTAGATGAATTGGATGGAAGGATGAGAGGTTCCTCAACCGGGATAGATGGAGTAGATGGAAGGATGGGATATTCTTCAATTGGGATAGATTGACTGGATGTAAGGATGGGGAGTTCCTCAACTAGGGGAGATGGGGTAGATGGAAGGATAAGAAGTTTTTCAACTGGGATAAATGAAGTGGATGGGAGGATGGGGAATTCCTCAACTAGGGTAGATGGAGTGGATGGAAGGATGGGGAGTTCTGCAACTAGGGTAGATGAGGTGGATGAAAGGATGAGTGGTTCATCAACTAGGGTAGATGAAGTGGATGAAAGGATGGGAGATTATTCAGATGGGGGAGATGGAGTGGATGGAAGGACTAGAGGTTCTTCAATTGGGGTATCTGGAGTCGATGGAAGGATGGGAAATTCATAAACTGGGAGAGATGGAGTGGATAGAAGGATGAGAGATTCATCAACTAGGAGAGATGGAGTGGATGGAAGGATGGGAGGTTCTTCGGCTAGGGTAGGTTGCCCGGATGGAAGGATGAGAGGTTCCTTAGATTGAGTGTGAATGATAGTAGCAGTTGGTGATGGGGATTGTGGGTGGATGATCTTAATGGATGAAAGGTTTTTTATGGTGTTAGGAAGTGGGAGAGTAATGATAGATGTGGGAGTTGGAAGGGAAGATGGTGGATTGAGATAAGATGTAGTGGATGGTGGATTAAGGTAGGATGGTACAGATGAAGATCTTTTGGTGTACGATGGAATGGAAGGTGGTGGATTGAGATAGGATGAAGTGGATGGTGGGTTGGGATAGGATGAGGTGAATGAAGGATTGAGACTGTTGCTACATGCTTGTCCATGAATTTTTATCACAACAATGTGTGAAGGCGGTGTCTATAGATAACTAGATCATGGTTTTGAAACAACAGGTTGTGATGTTACTTGAGATTGATATTGTGAAGCATTGACCACTTGTGGCACTGATTGGATGGGTGGGGGCACAAATAATAATGGCATTATGTAATTCATGCCCCTAGTCACAGCTTGTATGAAAAATAATGGTGGATTCAGATTAGATGAAGGATTGAGATAGGATGGAAGATTAGAATTGGATGGAGAAGTGAGATAAGATTGCAACATGACTTGGAGATCTGTCTCATCGGTTTGATCAACCATACCCTCTTCATCATTGACAGAGGGTGAAGTGGAAGAAAATGAGGGATGACCATACTCATCATAGTAGGATTGAGATGTGAATTGGACATTTGTGTCATCAAGTTGATCAACAATACCCTCATCATGATCGACATAGGGTTAAGTGGAATAAAATGCAAGACGAACAAACTCATCATAAGAAAATTGCAACATGATGATTAGTTGATGAGTTGGAGAGATGAAAGATGAAAAATAATGATAGACAAAATCTTAGAATAGGATGAATGACTATCTTAGACTAGGATGGGGACTGATTTTGAGGAATTTAGAAAGAGGATGAGGTTTGATGTTTGATTTTGGATGGCTGATGTTTGGATTGATGACCTAGGTAGAAGAAAATGATGACACAAATTGGGAGATGAGAGGTGATAATGGACGATAGTGATGATGTAAGAACCAAGATGATGATAACTAAGGTGACGACTACCAACTGAAATGACAAAAGTGACCATGCAAGTTGAGACCCTAGTGGACAATAATGACGACATAAGATAGAAGCCAAACTGGAATGCAAAAGCGAAGAGACAAAGTTATCGATCGAGAGTGAACTCATGAACCAAGGATAGCACTTTGCTAGTGCAACAACATCTAAGACTTGGAATATGAAAGGATAGTTAATGACTACTGAAAAATTAAGAGATTTCTAACGTGATGCAGATAGCACTTTGACAGCGTAATGACATCTAAGACTAAGATCACCAAGATAAATCCTAACAGTTGAAGAATCAAGAAAACTTGAATGCTAAACAGACATATTTTTGCCAGTGTGATGATATCTAAGACCAAGATCATGAAGATAACTAACAGCTAAAGAATCAAGTAGTATCTAAGGTAATGTGGATAGCATAATGACAACACAATGACGTCTAAGAACAAGATCACAAAAGATAGGCGAGACTAACAGCCAACCCGCCATAGTAAAGAGAAAACCTGCAAGTTTTCAAAGAGAACCCGTGAGATTTCAAATGACAGTAACTATGCTAAGTATGTCAATCTAGGTCAAGAAAGAGGCATTCTCGCTATACCAGGAAGTGAACCCCTTATAGGACAACAATAACTAGGACTATGTGAAATGTGATGTGTTTGATGACTAATACTAATTTTGGCAAAAGATCGTTGTGACACAAACACATCAAGCACATGCGAATGATAGAATGCAATAAAACAGTCATGTACTTCCTAGGATAGTCAAATGACAGTACTTATTGAATCCCTTTGTCCAAAATACCACATCCAACTAGATAGATAGAAGGTTGGTAGCACTGGATCCACCCTCAGCTCACACTTCTTGGGCATGCTAAGCTTCAAATTTCTAAAGACCTAAAGATATTGAGAAATTTTCTCTCAAATCGGGGGGTACATGAGGGGTGTCTTTGGCATGCACGTATGACAATGCCTGAGTCAACAAGTAGAAGGATTGGGGCCACTATAACAATGGTTCGTAGTAATTTTCCAATGGGTTCAATCCAATAATGGATTCTTGAAGCAAGCCACTTAAGACTTTAATTGAGCTTATCGGTGCAGAGAAGACCTCCACAAATGACGAAATCACTCAACACTTCAACCGTTTGACCTAGTTTTTTATATAGCAGCTCAAAAAACACCGCTCAAGGTCATGCTGGGAGACATGCTATCCCCAACATGCCCTTGTTTTGGAACACTCCCTTAAGGTGATGAGGCCCCCAAGCTATGATTTGCTACTAAAATGAGAAATGAGTGTCGCTAACACTTTTCTCTTTCCCCTAGGACCACGAGAGCCAAGGGAGAGGATAGTATGTGTTAGCAATAGGACCACTCTACATGTGCATAAATGTGCCAATCAAGAAAGACATGGGGTTCATTTTCTTTAATCAAATTGAAGTGTGCCTAATTACTCAAAAGACACAACATGTCCATTTCCTTACTTGAATTGATGTATGCCTAATTACCCATAAGACACAAATGCGAAGATTGAAATGCAATAAAAGAAATATGTTTTTGTGAAACCCCCTTTTTAGCAGTCCTGCAACCAATTGTTAATATTTAAAAAGCATGGGGTCTTCTTATTGCTCGATTTGTTGCACAAACGTTAGCCAAATATCATCCAAAAATACAAAAGTTAGCAGATTAGTTAAAAAATAGCAATATGGAAAAGCATGTAAATGATAATGAGTGAATGTGCTACAACATAGTGCAAACCTGTTGTTTTAGGTTGCATTCTCATTGTTGCAGGGTACGTTCCCAGTATTTTAGGGTGCATTCTCATTGTTTTAGGGTGCATTCTCATTGTTTTAGGGTGCAAACTTGCAAATTTTAAACCATCCAACAAAATACAAGCTATCAAATTAGTAGAAAAATAGCATTTTGAAAAATCATGTAAATAATAATGAGCGGACCCGCTATTTCACAGTTCAAACTCGCTACTTTAGGAATGCTAATACACGAATGTGCTGCTTTAGGAATGCTAATATGAGATCTTGCTACTTCAGGAACATGGAAAAATGTGATCATACTACTTTAGGAATTATAATATGCGATCTTGCTGCTTCAAGAACATGGAAAAATGCAATCGTGTTGTTTCAATTTGCATTCTCATTGTTTCGCATTCAGGAACATGGAAAAACGCAACCGTGTTGCTTCAAGAACATGGAAAAATGTGATCATGTTGTTTTAGTTTGTGTTCCTGTCATTTCGCATTTAGGAACATGGAAAAATGCTATCGTGCTACTTCAAGAACATGTAAAAACACAATCGTCTTGTTTCAATTTGCATTATTGTTGTTTCACATTTAAGAACATGGAAAAATGTGATCGTGCTACTTCAAGAACATGGAAAAACATGATCATGTTATTTCAGTTTGCGTTCCTCCTATTTTGCGTTTAGGAGCATGGAAAAACATGATCGTGTTGATTCAAGAACATGTAAAAATGTGATCGTGTTGTTTCAGTTTGCATTCTCACTGTTTCGCATTCAGGAACATGGAAAATGGTGATCATGTTGCTTCAAGAACATGGGAAAATGAAATCATGTTATTTCAGTTTGCATTCTCGTTGTTTCATGTTCAAGAACATGGAAAAACATGATCGTGCTATTTCACTTTTGCGTTCCTGTTGTTTCGCGTTCAGGAACATGGAAAAATGTGATCGTGTTGTTTTACTTTGCATTCTCGTTGTTTCAGTTAGTGAACCCATTGTTTCAATTTGAGTTCCTGTTGCTTCAAGGTGCAAACTTGCAAAATTTAAATCATCCAACATACAAGTTAGCAGATTAGTAGGAAAATAGCATTCTAAAAAATTATGTAAATGATAATGAGCAAACCCATTGTTTCGTGTTCTCGTTGTTTCAGGGTGTGTTCCCGTTGTTTCAAGGTGCATTCCCACTATTTGAAGGAATGTTCCCATTGTTTTAGGGTGTGTTTCGGTTGTTTCAAGGCGTGTTCCCACTGTTTCAAGGTGGATTCCTGCTACTGTACAAAAAAATGTCAAAAAACATTTACAAATTCCTGAAACTTAAAGTGGGGATTTATACCTTTCATATGGTTGCAGGAATGTGAACCCATTGTTTTAGGTAGTGATCCCATTGTTTCATAAAATCTCAGGATTGATAAAATAGACTTCCACTGTGGTGAAAATCCATGTGTAGTTCTGCTTTTTTGCCTATGGGTGCTCAAAATGTGTGATGAAAATGGTGTGTGCGAATACTAAGGACTAAAAAGAAAGCTAATTAATTAAGAAAACATAATACATCATACACCTCAAGATTAGAACGATAAAACTAAAATGGAGAACAAAATAATAAACAATGCAAACCACAATTCCCACTTTAATTTGATTGTTATATGATTGGATGTGTGCTCATGATGTAGCTTCGAATGCTCGATTTTGATCCATGATGTTGATGCAATGATAAATAGATTGATGGATGAAAATGATAAAGGATTGGTTGAGTGTTGATTTCTACAGAGTAATGGTGCATGGAATGAAGATGGATCGGAGAGGATTTGGTCTAAAAATGGAGGGATTGAGTAGGAGATGAGAGGAAGGAGAGGGGATCTCAAAATGCAACACTTGTCCTCAAAGAAGACAAGTGGCATGCCAAAGAGAGCCAAGTGGAAGAAGATTCTACACAAGTGGCCCAAAGGGAGAAGAAAAGTGTCCCAAAGGAGGGACACATGTCTTGGGAAGGAATGATGTTTCCCCAAGCACACATGTCTATTTGGGGAATAACCACCCAAATAAAGGAATATCTTCCTAATAAATAGGAAAATTAGTTAGAATGTGCACACATGTGTGAGAGGGGAGGAAGTTAGAATGGATAGGATAAGGTTATTTGGAGGGATGACTAAGCTAGGGAATAGGGTTAGAAGGATAGTGTTGGTAAGGATGGGATTGGAAGGAGGTTAGGGAGAAAATTTAGGAGCCATGTGCTCAAATAGGAATTTGAAACAAATTAATTAATTAAACTAATTAATCCATGGGCTTGGAAAGGGGATATTTAATTAATTAAAGTAATTAATCAAAAGGGATGGACAACAAGGATAATTAATTAATTAGATTAATTAATTAGGAGGAAACGGGTTGGGGAATTAATTAATTGGATTAATTAATTAGAAGAATAGGATTGGGAGATTAATTAATTAATTAGAAGAAAGGGATAGGGAAATTAATTAATTAGATTAATTAATTGGACGAATAGGATTTAAATTTGATTAAATTAATTAGCCAAATTTAGGTGTCTACAATCATAATGTAATTAGAATATATGCTCTTGATTAGAAAAGGGTATATTGTTTTTTGTGCTTATCATGGACATGGTTATGTAATTGGTACTAAGTTGAAATGAGTCGATAATCTTATTAAGGGAATAGAATAGGAGATGCTTTAATGATATAGGTCTGATAATGCATAGAAGTATTGGGAAATTAGGAACATTTGTATTGGTTCTTTAAAATGAATCCAAGGGGATTAATGGCATTTGAAATATGTTATAATGTGTTCATGGTAATTGGTTATATTATAATGTGTTAGATTAATGGATGTTCTCTTATGTTCATGTAAGTAGTAATTATTAAGAGTAAATTTTATAATAAGTAATGGCGTTGAGATACCCTAGGGAATATAGTTGATGAGTTGTATTTATTTTCGCTTGCATAATGAGTTCATAAGATTATGCTTAAAGTTGATTATATGCACATTATTTTATGGTTTGTTTATTCATTTGAGTATTCTAGTTTCTTTTGTTGCATTAGATATGTTTTAAAAATATATATATCTCTTTTTGCATATTAGATGGTTAATTTCTCTAGGGTATTTTGGCAGGCATTACAACTAATTGTTCCCACATTTAATTTTGCACTTTAGCATTTAACTATTCAATTAGTTATTCCTAAATTCATATGCATCTTATGTAAATTAACTTTAGGGAAATTTTCTTTTCTTTTAAATTTTTGTAGACCCAATCAACTCTACACAACTTATCCTTCCTCTAGGGTCTCTAGTCAACATTAGATTTATCAGATCTAATATAACTTTGATTTCTCATCTATTTTTAGATTTAAGTGTGTACTTGTTTTTAAAAAACTAAATTAGGAGAAAATATTGCAATCTATATCTTATCCCACCCATTCTCCCACCCTAAGCTATCTTATCATCATGACATTCTTTAAGGATTTTATTATCTCATCTAGACACATGTGTATTAGGTTTTAATATATTCCTATATTTCACTACACATCATCCTTCTATCCTTAATATTTCCATGAGACATTATACAAGGGATAGAGATATATTTGTTATATAGAGGTCTTACTTTATCATGCATCATATTATATTGCCTTCATGTAGTTGATTAGCGCACATCCAAGCCTATTAGATACACATATCATTCATCCATGAGCCTAATGGTAATCATAAAGATTGTGATAGTGAAGACTGTATACCTAGTGGTGATCTACCTTGGTATACACCTTATAGGATGAATATAGAGTATGTATTTTACTTCCTAATCTAAATTTGAATGATAATTTAGGTAACAATGCCTAGTGTGACAAACATGCGGTATTGTGTGAATACAAGTGGACAATATGGCAATCTCATGAAGGGAGATGTTTTCCTCCAAAAGTCATCTTTGTTCATTTCCAAAATTAGATATATACAATTACATATAATATCAACAATCATTACATCCATTGAAATCTGAAATGATCAATTGGATGTGAGAAAATAACCAACAAAACTCAAAATTTCAAAGAACAAGTCTATTCAGGTAACCCAACCTGTGGGTCATAATTTATATCCCATTGGGCAAAATTTGGAATTCTCTTCATTGTTGGAAATATATCCAAGAGCTCTAGTTTCAAACCCTTTAGAAGTATGTGTACAATCACCATTTCAAGGGATTGTTGATATTCTTGACCCCGAATTCCACTTCAAAGGCCTCTGAAAATGCAATTTACTAGAACATAGAAAATACCAAAAAATAGATTTTCAATATTTTTCATAATCAATTATGCAAATTCCACCCGAGTAATCCAAAATTGTTATAGGATCGCCTCCACCTACTTATGTCCTTGTTGACTCTTAAATTGATCTTTTTTCCTCACATCATGATGATCTTACATCCATAATCGTGACTATTAAATAACACATCCCCTCTCATACATGTTGATCAATCTTTGACATCTCATGTTTAATCTATAGATATCAACATTTTTTTAATGGCAAGTTATTGTCAATTGGTAAATAAGACATAGTAGCCAATTCAATTTTGACAAATATAATTAAACTAGCAAGGACCAATTCATTTAGAATTTATTATTCAAATGTATATAAAATTGTTACCATTTTATTTATGTAGCATCTATAAATGACTTTTTCACCATAGTAAACTACATAATTGTAAAAAGGAATCACTTGGAATTTTGAAGGTGTGTTTTATTTAATCAACATGTCAGTACCATTAAATTTTTATTATGTATGAGGACCACCTTTTCCAATACCATTGTATAGAATGTTACAATTGGAGGCATAATTTCCTTGAAATCATAACATATGATTTGAAACCCTATCCCAATCACACAACATTTATAAAACCATTTTATAATCATGAGGAATGTACCACATTTTTACTCCATTTTACAATTTGTGAGGTTTTTCCAAATTTGAATTATTATTATTCTTAGACATCTTCTCCTATTCTTTATTTGGAATGACTTGGCTATTGACCCTATACATTCTTTGAATAATTCTATTTTAGACCCCTTTCTTTCATTTTTCTATGCCTAGTGTCTGCTTGCTAACTATATTTTATTTGTACTAATCCATAAATAACTACAAGAATCAGCAAGTCAACAAAAGTCAAGTGATAATTTATTCATTATTTTTATAATTTGAGGTTCCTCTTGTTTATTTATTTGTTTAGTTTCATTTTTCAAATGGTAAATATTAAGATATCTAGGCCCTACCAATTTATATTTAATGGTTTACTATTTTGATTTCGTCTATTTAGTTTTATTGTTTTGATTAAGTAAAAACAGTTTTTTGAAAGGAACTCGAACCTTTTACATATCAGGAAATAGATAAAGCATTAAAGCAGAAAAGAATCAAGCCTAATCACCCCCAACAACAAAAAACAGATCCCATCCAAACCAAAAAGGGACCTCACAACACATAGAGCCACACAAAGACAGAAAAAAGATAGCAAAAGGACAACACAAAGACAAAGACAAAGACCGAGACAGCTAAATATTTTCATAATATCTTCTGCATGAACCACCATCTGCTTCATGTTGTCCATAGAGGTTTTCAAATCATCCAGCTCACGTCCCTTGATGTCACCCTGATTCCTTGTGTTGGCTCTAGTTCTCTTCTCATGACCTGTTTTCTCCATCTAGTCCTTGTCACCCTCTTTGTCTTTGATGTTATCAAATCTGTTAATCAGAATATTCATATTGTCCACAGGCTTTAAGAATCTGGAAATTTTATTCAGCTATCCTCTTCACGGTTAGCTCCATCTTGTCAACTCTATTGCCCAGATTATTCATGATAGTTTCCAGCCCGCTCACCTCTCTATTCTTTTCCATTTCCTTAACCTTCTTTTCAATTGCAAGAATTTTACCAACCATGTTTTCAATAGCTTCAGTATTCTGGATTGCCACCGCTAATTCTTTGACATTTTCAGAAAGAGGCTTGTCACCTATCATGGCATTTTTGATAACATTCATAGCATTCTTTAGGTTGCCAATATCTTTCACAATTCTACTGATAATATCACAAACTTCCTTAATACTATCATTATCCCCATGACAATCACTAGGATTTCCCCTTTTATTTTCTTGGTCGTCATTCTGCAATCCTTGAGTACTTAAATCCTCATCACAACCCACATCCAGAATCTCATCCCCTCCTTACCCTTCATATTGTCATTTTTTTCCTCCTCTGCATCCTCATCGGAAGCTATCAAAATCTATTTTTATCTTTGTTAACTCCCCTGCTGGTGTTCTTGTTCCTCTGGGTTTGTTTTCCAACTCCCTTACCTTTCTTTCTTTTGATGAATTTTTCCTCAAAGGACTCATCCTCATAGTCTGAGATATCATAATCAACCACAATCCTCTTTCTTTTCCCCTTTTTCCTCCCCTTTTTGTAAGCTCCTCTGACTCACCTTCAGTTTCTGAGTCAAATTTGAAACCACTATACTCACTTTTCGTGTCATCATCCCTGGCATGTTTAACTTTTATTGGTTTCTCTATGCATTTCTCTTTCAGCAATTTATACACTAAAGCCATAAGACCCTGATGAAGAGCATGGTCGCCCTGAGGGTCTTTCTACATTTCTTTAATGGTGTGCTCCATGGAACATGCTAAATAATAGGGAAAGCTAACCTTTTCACCATGGCGGAAGTGGTTGAGCAACATGAAATGGTGCCCGTAAGCTCTCATAAATCTACCATCCAGCGTAATGTACAATATGGTAGCAAACAACATGAACCTCCATGGCCTACAGATGTGTTTTGGGGAGTGATGGGATTTATCCACCTTCACCATTTTCTTCTTTTCACCATCTGTAATTGGAAATCTATCTACTGCCTTATCAGAGATGTTACGATCTCTATAGAACTTAATACCCTTTGTCACCATCCCCGTAGCCTCTGCAATAATATCTTCATCCACCGTCATCATCTAGGTGCCCACCAAAACTTTGTTGTTCTTCCAATTCTTTATAATGTGCTTGGTGATTGTTGGGTCTTTACCACAAAGCCTCTCCATGAACACACTTAAGCCCCCCTCCTGTACAATCTCCCAAACCTCTATGTTCTTTTTCTAATCCGAACATGAGGTTGGTTCAAACCTTTTTTTGTTCCCTCCTATTTTTCCTTCACAATCCCTGGAATTCCTAATCTTTGCTCTGATTTTTCTTCTCTGGTTTCTATTATTGTTTTGAACAACAACCCATAATTTGTGCCTTGTTAATATGATAAGACTATCAAATAAATGCTCATCATTGCCACTATAAGCCTTCATCAAAAAAAGTGGGAAAAGCATTAGGAATTATGATTGATGATGCCACATTGCCCCATCTAGATACGGTCCAGAACGAACAAGGATTTCGCCTCACACGCAAGTTTACTCTCCCCATTAATAGTAATGATTTCCTCAGTTCAGCAGGCCAGGTTGGTTGTCCAGTCAGCACATGAGTTAGCTTCCCTGAACACTTGTGTGAAAACACACATATCAAAGGTTTCACTTATTTTCTTTTCTTCTTTAATAGCATTATTTATTGACCAAGAGGGTGGGAACACCTTATTCAAACAGTTTATAATATTCAAAGAGTCACCTTCACACCACACTCTGGTACAATTGGCTTCCTTTGCTAGCACCATCCCATGATAAGCTACTATAGCCTCAGCAAAATGATTAGTTTGACTTCCAATAGGAATAAATTTAATGATTTTGCATTTTCCCCATGGATTCATCCCTTAAAACTACTCCACACCCCGCATTGCCAGGGTTAACTTTTGAAGCGCCATCAAAGTTAATTTTCATCTAGCCATGAGGAGGGCTTTCCCATTTCACACCTTCTCTAGGATTATCTTGAAAGATGTCTCTTCCCTTTAATCTTGTATTATTGAAGATAATATGATCATTTTGATCTTGGGGATTGGCTATTCCACCTATGATGTTAATATTCTCCACTATATTTCATTTAATTTTCTCAAAATTTGTTTGAGCCTTAGAGGCCTTCTCTCTGAACACTCTTTCATTTCTCTCTTTCCATATTCCCCAGAAAATATGGGGTAAAGCCAATCTCCATAACAAAATTATTGTCTTATTCCTTGAGGGATGATGCCAAGAATTAAAAACCTCTTGAACAAATTCCGGAAAAACCCAATTGATATTGAAGTTGTCCAGACATCTAGCCCAAATATCAGCAGAGAAGGGACTATTTATTTTTATTGTTATATAATAAATATGATACCAAAAAAATTAGTGTTGTCTTTGATGACAAGTCATGCATTTAAATACAGCATTTTTATTTAGTTTTTAATTCATTGGAGATGTCAAGAAAGAACTAGCTTCTTGCTATTGGTCAAGGACACTCATTAAAATGGAGAAACATAATATTTTACATTGGTGATGTTTCCAATCTAGTAAATCAACCTACACCATAGGGATTTGTAATATATCATAGAAATATTGTAATAAGTTGCATGACAAGCCAAAAATGAGGTTCTAAAGGAGTCCCAGGACAATACTAATGATAATATTAATAGTCCACCTCAATAAGTGATGATGAAAATGTAGATCCTACATGAAAGGGAAAAATAAAATCCACATAAAAAATGGTGTGTGAGTGGGATCTATCTAAAGAAAAATAGATTGAGTTTGTATCAAAGAACATATTCATTTCAAACTAGTGGAGAATGAAAATATAGATGAATCTCTCATAGAATGTAGGTTTAAGGTTTACAATTATAAATTTGGTAGAGATTAGATGTTGTAACTAAAATTTGATACCATAGAAGAAACATTGGTAAACTTTAGAAAAATAAATAATAGATAAAATGAAAGAAAATATAGTGAAAAGATGTAAAACAAAGGAAGACTATCTTCATGTATAGAATGTCATGGAAAATGATGAGTATATTCAAAAATAAGTAAATCTTATTGCATGTGGAAGTACAATTGAAGATCAATTTAGAAAGATGATTGGAACAACTCATGATAAAAATGTGTCTTTGCATTTTAGAGAAACCTTACAATATTATTGTCGTCTCTTGAATCATGAGAACCATCAAGAACTAATCTTATAATAAAATGATATAAACTGAATAAAATAATGAAAAATGCAAAATGGATACCCATACGCACAATCACACATGAGGGAGTTAATCTCGATACCATTTTTTAGACAAAATAAAGGCATCTCGCCCCTCAAATCAACTGCATGCCATGCGATAGAACAACACTTTTAAATTCATACTAGATACACTAATTTCATCAATTTCTCAATACAACACTCACATAAAATGTGATAATCACAATAAAACAAATATATATAAAATGTTGAAAAGAGGAAGAAAAAGTGTCACCTTAATGAGCTCCTTGAAGGATAAAACATTCTCTCTCTTCAAGCTCCTATCCTTTTTAATCCCTCTTCCAATTTCAAGCATTCCCCTCCTTACTCTAGAATAAATTTGTAGCTAGGAAATCGGAAATCATCAAAGCAATATAAACATTAACCATTAGCTCAATCACAAAAGCAAATTGCCATGATCAATCATAACACACTCAATAGAGACATGAAAATGAAACATTCAAAACTAAAGATTATGCAAACCAGATGTAGATCCAAATGCTTCCTTCATGCGGCTCCATTGTCCTTCTTTCTTCTCCAAATAGTTTTGTTGTGGATCTCACCTACTAGTGCATGATCATGATATGAAAGCAAGTAAATAAGATGATTGCTCAAGAGTACTCGAAGCCTGATTTGACAAAGTGATTATAAATTCGATAATCTGATTAGTAGATCCTATGATTATTAGATTAAGAATCAGGGGATTTTGATTGAAGAAATTCATCCAATTTATAGATGAATTGGAGAAAAGACAAGATTAGCATGAAAATGATTCGAATGGAAATTCAAATCAAGAATAGAAAAATTATGACATGTGTATGACAAATTGCTATGCAAGGATTTATGACAATTTATGACAGTTTATGACAAATTGCTATGCAAGGATTTATGACAAGATTTTGAAATAGAAATAGACATTTAGGAATGATGACTTGGAATTTAGGAAATTGATGAAAATTAGGTAGATTAATTAATAATTTCTCATTCATTAATTAATTTACAAAAATAGGAGGAATTAATTAGCCAATTAAATAAACATTTAATTGTGACAAGAAGACTTAGGATAAATAAATAAATTATTTAACCTAGAAGGAGAAATGACAAACAGGGTTAAATGAATAAAATCATGAAACCCTAAAAGATGAATTAGAAATGACAATTAGGTCTTGACAAAGGATAATTGATATTGATTCGATTTGATCATGATTCTGACTTGATAAAAGACCAATGTTGACAAACGATTTGATTGATAAATGCGCCGAGGAACAATGACAAATTGATCCAAATTGACATGATTGAAGAGGACAAGGATCGATGACAAATCGATCATAAAATGACAAGATTGACAAGTTGATAAGAGATTGACAAGATCGACCAAAATCATGACTGAAGATTGTTATTGACAAGACCAAATTCGAAAGCGAGATAAATGAAGAATGCAGAAGAAGGACTCAATGTTCACAAATGATAAAGACCAAGTGCGTGACATAGGAGAAAATGTTAATGCAATGCAAAAACCTAAAATAAGGCAATGCGCAAATGTTAAAGTATGATTCCGCAAGCGTTGACCATTTTTAGGTGTCTACATTTTGCCCCTCTTTGAGACAATGCGATTTTAAGCGTTGTTTCAAAGAACAATAATGAAAATGCCCCAGACAACTGACAATGACATATGAAAATGCTCTAGACAATAACAATGACATATGCATGCCCCCTCGAGGAATTGGCCGAAAACATGCAGAAAAGAGGCCAATTGATCGATAAGAATGACAGAAGATGATAGGATCAAACGGACTGCCAAGACTAACGAAAGAAATGTTAGTAAGAAGAAATTAGACAAAGGACAGTTAGAGATGAAGAAAAACTTGCTTTCAGTAATGCACTTTGTAGGTGAGAACCTTTATTTTAATGTAGCAAAATGGATGCGTAGCATCATGGCATTGAAGGCCAGAGCGGAAATGCAACCCTTTTTGCAAAAGACAGACACATCGCAGACAAACAACAATTACAACAAAAAAGAAAAGACCATGATCCATCCCGGTCACTCTAAATCACTCAGTGACATCATCGAGCAACATAGGAACATGATCGAAGATAAATCAATAAATGATAAGACTCGCTAATTCCAACAAATCAAACAAACATCTTGATCTTTATTGTCAAAAGTTGAAAGTGCTGATAGGCCGATCATGCTGTCTGGTTTCAGGATATGCGATACCCCGTCTAAGATAGGACACAGTCTGGTTTCAAGTATACCACACCCTATATAAGACCCATGATAGTAGAGACAAGGACAAATGATTTGGAGGTTGATTGATATGACAATTTTGATCAGTTTGAATGGCTGGTTTGATGGAAAAGTTCATCTTTTTAAGTGTGATTTTATTAAAGCACAGTGTGCGATTGCGGGTTGTTGGAGGGATGCTCAGTGATTTGTCTTATGCACAAAAGGGATCCTTTATTTTTTGTTTTGCTTTTCGATTTTTATTTTATTTTAATGTTTTGAAATGTTTTTGTGTTCATTTTTTTCAGGACTTTATATGACTTTTTAGGGATTATCTCAGGACAGATTTTGAATTTTTTATTTTTTTGGATTATTTCAGGACATTATTTGATTTTTAGAGATTTTTTCAGGACATTTTTCAATTTTTTTTGAATTATTCAGGAAATTTTTTCAATTTTTAGAGATTTTTTCAAGACATTTTTTGATTTTTTAATTATTTATTTCAGGACATTTTTCAATTTTTTTTGAATTATTTCAAGACATTTTTCAATTTTTATGATTTTTGCCCCCAATGTCTAGCAAGGCAAGGAATATGACAGGTGAATAAATAGGCTTGCTGAAATGATGGTGGATAGAGGGAAGACAAAGGCCTTTTATTATGGAGACAATACAGATGCAATTTTCAAGGGCTATGGCATGATGGGACAAGAGACTAGATATGACAATGTAAAGCAGGAACATGGCATGAGGGACATGTCAAGAGGTTTTTGAAACCATGTTTAAATTTTGCGTCCTTATGTTAGATCAAGATCAAGGAATGAAAAAGAAAGTATGGATAGTGATAAGATATGGATAGGATAAGCAAGACCAAGAATGGATAAGGGACATGGACTGAAGGTCGGGATAGGATACGGGATAGTGGTAGAAAGTTGCAATAAGACAGGGAATATGGATGAAAGGTTGTAATAAGCAAATGGATAAAGACCAAAAGCTATAATGGACTAAAAGCTACAAACAAGATGCGTGATGCTCATGAAGATCCTCAGCCTTGTCAAGATCAAAGGTGGAAAGGGGAAATGGATATGAGGGATGATAGGACAAGGAAGGGTAATAGGACATGAAGGAGTATGACATGGTATGATAGGATAATGAAGGGCAATAGGATATGAAGGAGTATGACATGGTATGATAGGATAATGAAGGGCAATAGGATATGAAGGGTAATGATAGGGTATGATAGGATAATGAAGGAAGAAACCTGCCCCCAAGTGTGGTGTGCAAGAAGTTCATAGATTACGCATGATGCCTGTTTGCCAGGTTTTCATCACGGTACTTGCCCAAGGCGCCTGTTTGCCAGGTTTTCACCAGTGGACGAATTATTTTTCTTTACTTTTTTTTTCTTGTCTTTTTTTTTTTTCTTTTTTTTTCACTTTTTTTGGTATTTTGACTTTTTCAATAGAAGATGGACACATGATAGGGGATGGAAGAAGGACTCAAACATCTCTTTGTTTGGATAGTAGCCTTGAAAAAAAAATGGACCATGACCTTTAAAAGTATGCTCAAAGACGTTGGTAGGATAAGGACATGGAAAATGAGTTGAAACTAAGGCAAGGATTTATGCAAAGGATTGGATCAAAGGGATTGAAGGATGGAAAACATGCATTGGATAATGAATAAGGTATTGGAAGAATTGGACTTCAGTGGATGGAAATGAAGGCAAGATCAACATTGGCACACACCTTGAGGGGTGATGGACTGATGGAGGAAAAATGTATTTTGGATATTGAGATTTTGATGAAGGAATAGCTAGGGATTTTGGGACATAATGGCCCAAAATGGAAGATGGAGGTGATGGAGGAACAAATTTGAGAGGTTCGGATGGAGGAATAGCAATTTTGGATGCCAAGTTGGATTTTTCTTTTTGTGCTTCAAGAAGCTGCTTAGAGATCCACATGGTTTTTGATTTTTCATGCTTTTGTGGTTCCTTGGAGTGCATTGCTTGCACAAGGGATTTAGGAACCCATATATATTTTGACTTTTCTTTATTTTTCTCAGTGGGCCTTTGTGGCCTTTTGGATATTTTTTTTTCTTTATAGATCATATTGTTCTTTGTTTTGACATGTCGATTATATTGGACATGTTGATCCTTGAATACATGTGGATTTCTAGACTTATGACGTTTATACTTGGCATCCAAATTGCTTGGAGGGGGAAAGGAACACATGGATGGATATGAATGAAATGGAGTTCTTTTGGATGGATGAAATTTACTCAAGGATGTGTGCCTTTACTGACCTTGCATACAGGACGAAGGGATATAAGGACCTAAGATGGATGGAAAGTATGATGGGGAAGGTGTATGTTTTGATTTTGATGGAGGGATACCAACATCTTGAGAGTGAGTTGTGTGGACATGACCCTTAATATTTTCTTTAACATGAAGGGATTCTTGCTTATGGACATCTACTCCTTTGCCTTTATGAATATCTTGACTTGTAGGATACTCTTTTCTTTGGGAAGAAGACGCGAGTCCATTATGAGGTGGATATGATATGAGAGAAATAATGAGATCTTGAAGTGGATCGGATTTCACCAAAGTGGAAGAACCCATTATGCATGTCGAGGGTTCATGAACATCTTGCACTGACATGTTAGAATCATGAAGGGGATTAGGATCATGAGGGGGACTAGAATTGTGTAGTGGACATGGTTCAATGATAGGCTCTTCAAGAGATGGAATGGGAGAAATAATGGGATCATCAAAAGAAATGCGATCTTGGAGTGTATATGCTGGATTAGGATGTGGAGATGGAGGAACAAGTGGATCTTGTGGAGGATTTAAAGGAATAATTTGATCTTGACAAGGAGGAAGATCATTGGAATCCTCTTTAAAGGTGCTTTTCTCTTGACTTTCAATGGGATCATCGGAAAGGATAGAAGGAATATCTTGATCTTTCTGAGGAAGTGGAATGTCAATGGGATTTGAAAGGACATTTTTTTCATGAAATGGAAGGGGATCGTTTGGGATTGGATGAACTGGGATATCTTGATCTTGCTCAGGGAATGGAGTGTCAATAGGATCTTGGATAGGATGGACAAGAATAGGGGAATCATCATGAGTTTCTGGGAAGATGAGATCCTAGTCAACAATTGGATGGGATGATAAGGTTTCAGGATCTTGATCTTGATTTTCTTTAGGACTCATTTCTTCGCACTCTAAATTATCCTCTTGACATGGGGTTGGACTTTGGATATGCATGGAGGATTCTGACAAGGGCTCAGTGTTTTGGGATGAAGGAAATGCACTTTGAACATCTGTGATGGATTCTGGCAAGGAATCAATGCTTAAACATGAGGAAGAGGGACTTTGAATGGGGTCCTCTAAAACAGGTAATGGCAATAAAGTGCATGGTGGCATTGGGTCTTGTATTTCTGAAACATGACAAGGATGTGCATCATGAATTGGATTATCGTGGCAATCAATTATGGGTAGCTCTTGGATAATTGCATCCTTGGGTGTTTTGTTTGATGAGGAGAATATGGAAGGTTCTTGTGAAACTTCTAAAGGTGTAGGGATAGATGCCACTGGAGAGTCAATTTGTTTGCGGGGGGATGAGGCATTTCTAGACATAAGTGTATTATTTTGATCTTCCTCAAAGAACTCACTTGGTAGTTTCCTTAAGATCATTACAATAAAGCCGCCTTTCTTTCGAGGTTTTGACATGGTTGTATCTGGAATTTGAACTTGTTTTTGATTTGATGTCATGTTTTGATATTGGACTTGGTTCAATTGTTCTGACATGTTTGAAACTTGGGTTGGTGTGTGCTGCAACCTTTGTTTTTGAATGTTTGGTTGTGGTTGTTGACATTGATATTCCACCATTGGTTGAACTATTTGTTGATATTGTATAGTTGGTTGGACATATTGTTGAAATTGGACCATTGGTTGTGTTGGTTGAATATGTTGGACAATTGGTTGAACCATTGGTTGTATTGGTTGAAAATCAGATTGATAGTAAACACCTTCTTGTTCTTGTTGTGGAGGCACATAATGTTGAAATTGATGTTGTCTCTTTTCTTGAAATTGTTTCATCATCTCTATTTGTGAGAGGAGAGTTGGTATGTTTGATCGTTCAAGAAGAGATCTTACATCAATTGGCTCAGTCTTTGGATTTCGACTTGGAAATTTTTGAAACATTTTGGACATTTGTGATCTATTCTTCTCAATGTTTTTCACTCTTTGTTCCTGTTGGCTCCCAAATCAGCAGATTGGATAGGTTCTAAAGAAATGCCAACTCCTATGATCAAACCCTCCAATTGACTTGGCCAACTTATAGAGTGAACCTATTTGGTTGCTAACTCTCTCACTTTAGGCTCTGCAGGACCTAGGCGGGTATACCTATTCACCAGTTGTTTTTTAATGACCAGTGCTTTTTATAGCAGATTAAGTATCTTGATCTGGTTTCCTCCTATCTCAGAATGGCATAAGTTCCTAGGATGGAGATATAGCAGATGAGTTCAAGATTGTTGTTGTAGAAGCTATTCAATCTATGTTTCCTAATTAGTTACTCCTATTGCTTTGAAATAACATATGATGAATATGGTGATAAGTGTAATTTGTAAATAGCCAGTGCCTTCTTCGTTGTATGGGCTACAGAGTCATTATATTTTCTTTAGGACTTACTGTGCGAACTTGTGAGACAGTTTTTAAACCCACCCCTTTATGGATCTGTCGATTATTATTTCTTAGGAGATCAATTGAATGCCTATATCATAAGTTGCTTGAATGAATTTAACCCTACCTTTAAGGGACCATTCAAGTAAGCACTACAAAGAACAATTACAATTCGCAAGCAGAACTTTTATTTCAACCTTATAACATACAACATAAATTTCATTCAAAGAATATGAATAACCTTATCTCCTTTAGATAATATCACAAGTGACTGCCAATAACAAAATGAAATAATCCACAACACATACGCAAAGAAAAATGACTGATCATAGTATGTATTCCATCAAAATTTGTATAACAGAAAACTTACAGGCTGTCATACATTACTGTTTTGTTTCAACGATATCTCTTATCAATATTACAAAAACCTCTCTCATATATATATGAGAGCAAAAGTTATTTATGAAAAGACATGTCTTTTCGAAACACTAATTGTTAATTTTGAACATTCCTAACAAACTTAAGTAAAAAGAGATTAAGAATTCCTAAATGATGAATATAATCATCCTCTTTAAAAGTCTTGATCTTAATACTTTGTTTCTTCAATTCTTCTCCTTGTGAAAGGTATTCGAATATCATCTGGTTGACAGTAGGGGCCATGTCTTTTCTTCGATCCAACCTTGATAGAGCTCGATCCTTGATGCTCATAAGTTCATTCCGCAAATCTTCCATAGACATTACTCCTCCTTCTTTATAAATCGAGGGCATTCCAATAGGGATCCCATCATCCAATTCTTTAAGATCTCCTTTTAGCATATCTTCGAATTTAACATGATCTTCTATATATGAAGTCCCTTCAGCTTTCTCCTCTTGCGTCGTCACATCAATACTGTTTATCACTTCATGCAATCGTGTTTTTAACCTTTCATGCTCTCTTAATGCCTTAATGGTTCCAGTGTACACCCTCCAATAATGTTCAACATGTATAAGCATGGTGTTGAATCGGTGTTCAATGATATCATTAACCAATTTATCCATCTTTTGCTGGATATTATTTACCTGTTTGGTAGCCTTATCCGCTTGATACTTCCAATACAGAACATCAGAAACATCATCCAAGCTCTGCCCTGTGGGATATGAGGTATATTCGCTTAAAGGAGTTCCTATCTCAAGTTGTAATATCTTCGTTTGTAACTTTTGATTCTCCTCTTTAGATCTTTCATATAAGCCCTTATAGGTAATGTTTTCCCTGACCAAAAACTCTGTCTGATCCAAATTTAATTTGGCTACATCCAGGTTCAATTTTGCAGTGACCCTAGGGTCAGTCTTTCCAACCTGATGAATCATAAGGTGCCCAAAGGTTTCTTCAACATCCACAATAATTGGTCTTTTTCCTTTCGGATACAGTGCCCATTGTAGGAGAGCTTTTTGATCAGGATCATATCCGGAACCTAGGAACAATTTATCTATTTCTTGAGGCAACACTTGTTGATTCAAGTCCTACTTCTTCAAGAATCCATCAAACAAAAGTACTAAATTTATGTCCCAACCAGAAAAGATGATAACACCAGCCTCTTTTAATATTTTCCTCCCTTTCTCGGGGGTCATATCTTTCATGAGGGTATCGATTTCATGCTATAGCCTTTTCATCTGTTCTTCTTCTGGTCTCCCAGCCATACTTTGTTTCACATGAGCCCCTTTATACTGGTACAAGAATGAAAGGAATTCCCTTGAAGAAGCGAATCCGTCATCAACAACAAAGTCCTCATGCTCTGTCATCCTTATATCAACTACATCTTTAGTATTGAATTCACCAGTGTCCACATCTACCTCTGCTTCAAAACCAGGGGGATAATCTTCTCTTGGGGAGTCAGCAGGGATGCTACTAGCAGCAGATTTTGGTGACATGTGAGCCAATGGTTGACTATCCTTTTCAGTGTTGATAAAATGGAGGAACTGTGGGGGGACTCTATGCATAATCTCTACCTCATGTTGAAGTAGTTTTTTGGCTATTTCCAAAGGATCTTGGAGGTTTCCAAGTAGGTCTCCATCCACCATCCCCCTTGCTCTTTTCCATTTGAAGGCTTCCCAAGTCATTTCGCTTTTTTCTCTCAAAACCCTGGCCTCTTCCCTTTCAAGGTTCTTGATTAAATCATCTGGCATTTTAGCCACATGTATTCCGGCTTTTAGTTTCTGTGACGCCCTTGCAGCTCTTATATATCCCTCAGGATCAAAGTTCTCTCTAGGATCACCCAGAGTCATGCCATAATAATCTAATTTATTTTGAAGTAAATGATAGCTTTTGGAACTTTTAACAATAAAATCAGAAAACACCAATAACCCTGGCACAATGGATTGTTTACCAAAATCCGTAAGATGTTTGGCACTGATAGCAGATAATTGTCTCACAATCTCTAGGCTAGCCACCCTATTTGGTACTGTAATTGGAAGCATGTATGGCTTTCCTTCATACCCAAATACCCTGATTTCTGTGTGATTACGGTGGCAATACCAGTCACCCCAGTTGTGATCAATCTGAGACTCTGGAGAGAAGTCTTTTGGCCAAAGGAATTTCTTAATTTCAGGAGACAGAGTATAATCTCTATGTTGTCCAAAGGCCGCACTAAGAGGTTTCACAAAATATTCCTGAAAGTGCCAGTATTGGTTGTTTATGAATCTTTGATCCCATGCAGAAACCCACAACTGAACTGGTTTCTTCAAACCATTCTTATCATAAGCTCTGATGCTGAAATCGTCTGACCAGAAATTGATTTCTTGTCCACAATAAAGAATGATGTGCATCAATAAAGAATACAACGAGAAATGGACATTTACAAGGTCTCCTTTCAACTTTTCCAACCCATGATTTAGGGCTTCTGCAACATAAGTGGCATAGTCAAATGACCTAGGGTCTTTCGATTGTAAATCAGCACACAGAACCATAACCCCAATATCCATGAGAGGATGAGCCTCTAAGCCTAATACTTGGGCTGCAGCATAGTATGTATACTTAAAATACGGATGGAATTGGTTGACATCAAATGGCACCTTGTCATTTTTACTGAATGGAACAAAGGACCCTCCTACTTTTGGCCGGTGAATGGGTAATCTCCATGTCCTGTAGATGTCCTCCAAATTAAAGAATTCTCGTGAAAGTTTCTGTATATCAATTCTCTCTTCTACTTCCCAGTCTAGATCAAATACCATATCAATAGTCTGTTTGTTAATCACCACCAAGGGATTCCCTCGGTAGTCACATATGGTTTTGGTTTTCGGATCATAGCAATCTACCAGAGCTTTCATTAATTAAACATCCACAAATACATTCGGGACTAACAATTTCCCTAAGTTTTTCTTCCATAGGTTACTTATGGGCTCAGGAGCATCCCTTTTCTTGTAACTAAATAGGAATAACTCATGTCCTCTGATTTTAGTCCATATGTCTCCTAGATGTTCAAATCTATCTTCCAACCCTTCTTCTTCACTCTTGATCTTTTTGGACCTCACACTGGATGTCAGGCACTGGTCTAGCAAATCCTGAGTCAAAGCTCTACCCTCCTTTTTCTGTCATTTGGGCTTCTCCTCAGGGTTTAATTCTTTCCCTTTCCTACTCTTTTTAGAAGAAGAAGAAGGTTCCATAATTTTAATTAGTACGAGAAATCACACTTACTTGGAGAACTGTCGAGCTCTTCTGATTGTCGCTTATGAACTTCAACAAACTCCTTGTAATTTTTTGTCTCTTGGCATCAATCTGGTTCTTATGAAAATTTGATCAATTCAGCTGTAATTGCATGGGCAACTTGTGCACAGTTAATATCTCTACGTTTATAATGGCTATTCAAATGTTTAAACTTAATTGCAGATGTGACATTCTCCACTTGTGCTTTTAACTCCTTCGCGGGAAGTACTGTTCAACTGAAATGATCGTGAATCGAGTTTTCGATGAAACCCTTGTCTTCGGCTAAATACTTTGATCTTTCATCGAAAGTTCACTTTCATCGATATCACCTTATCGGCGAATAGCCTATGTCGAAAAACCATTTTCTAGTCTCCTCGAAATCATCTTTTCTTCGATGAACTTTCCTTCGATGAGTCATTCGTGAGTTTCATCGAAATCATATTTCGATGAGTTCTATTCTTCGGTGAAAGTTTATGCAAGCCCTCCGAAAGCCTGTTTTCTTCAATGTCCTTTTTATCGATAAAACCCCTCTATTTTTGTTTGATATAATGTTATCGATGAGATTTGCTTTTCGATGAATGTTTTTTTAAGTTTCTTTGGCAGTTGTATTTCCTTGACTTCACCTTTTGCTTTTTGCTTTTCACTTTTCGATGAAACCGGAGTATCGATGAGCAGCTTCTTTTATTTATCGAAAGAGATATTCCGTCGAAGACATCTTACATAGTGTTTTACACGTCATGTTCCATTTCGATGTGTAGCATCCTAAAATTGCGACACTTGCAATTTTGACTGCATTTCGGTCTTCACGATGGCGACGCAACACGCAACCTGAATGGAAACCCCGAAACTTGCTCATGACACTGAAAACTGCATTTTTCAAGCACCTTGGCCTGAACCTCCTTGCACCCTGCTGTCCCGGGAGGTGGGACCAGAGCGCCCAGCGCCCTGGTCCCTGGGTCCTATTTTGGGCCCGGTCTCCTAAGGGGTCTCGGGTCTTTTTGTTTGCAATTTGGAAATTAACTTTCCTGGTCGGCCTAAGGTCGGGAAAATCAGTCTATCAGCCCTAAATGACAAGTATATAAACTACATTTTCCTCTTTCATTCGACATGATGAAGAGGATATATGTAAAAAGCGTGGAAACTATACTCAAGTATTCAAGCATTCAAGCATTCAAGCATTCCTTCAAGCAATTGATCATTTCAAGTCTCCATTCAAGGCTAAGTGTTGCATTCAAGACAAGGATTCAACCATTGAAGAGGAGATCATATACTACATGTTACATACAACATACAACATCTAAACCTTCGCACATAAGGATACAAACATCCTTAGAACAAGGTATTAGTACTTATTTTACAGTCATTTACATTTACAGCACTTGCTCATTTCTTGGTTAATTCCAAAACTGGGGTTTGACCTAAAGGCAAACCCCTAATCCCTAACCCCCCAATCGTCTTCACTTTTCTGTGTGTAGGTTGCAGGTACGTGACTGAAATTGAAGATCTGGAATCCTTGTGCAGAGACGGACATATCCCCCTTCGTTTCGCGGATTTTTCGGAGGACTGTGGCGTCGGGCGCCATCGTCCCGACAACTTTTGCTCAAATTTGCAGGACAGCGCCGTATTCACATTTTACTACTAATTCCAGGTCCGCAGCTTCATACTGTATTCCTATCTCAGTTTATAAGCGAATCTTTATCACTTTCTATGCATGCTTAGCTTAATTCTCCTATCAACATTCTTTACAAAAGAGGGTAGCCTTGCTGTCTTAACCCTTGAAACACATTTAGCATCCAATCTTGCATTACGTGGGATTGGATCTTGTGGGTTTCAACCCCTCTTTTGAATGTAAAGTCTCTCCCCTAAGTGAAAACCATTGAATCCTAGCGAACCTCCCTTCTCTCTCCTTGGAGTTGGAAGAGGGGAGAACAACTAGGGTTCGATCGCGATTTTCCGCTTTACATTTTGGTGAACCCGACGTGAACATCCTTTCTGATTTTTCATGCTTAGATCTGAAAAAATTGATTACATTTCCATGTTTGATCTTTTGCAAAATTTTAGAGGTGATTGCATAAAAACCCTAAATTTTCTTTTTAGTAATTGAACCTGCGAAATGTCTAAATGTTAATGCCTGTTTCAGACCTGCCCTTCTATTACAAATTTTCAATTCATATTTGTGCTTTAATTATGAAAATTAAGTGGTTAAATGTCAAAACCCTAATTTTTGAAACCCTCTTGATTCAACCTTTGTCCGACAATTTCACTGATCAAAACATCTCCAAATCAGCTGTAACTTTGGATTCCGCAATAAAATCACAATATCTTTCATCCCTGAAAATTTGGAAAAAAGTTACGAGGACCGTGGCGCCGAGCGCCATCGTCCACGACATTTTTCCCGAAATTTCGGGAGCGAGATCTTACTGTATTTTCCTACTAAAATCCAGAATTTTGGCTGATTTTATCAATTTTAACACCTTCAAAGTAACAGTCAAAGTCGGTCTTGTGATTGCTTGAATTAAGGCTTCTAAACATTTAAAAATCATTGAAATTGAAATTTTGTGTCAAAATTGTGTTCTTACTGTCCTAAATCTAAAAAGTGTGTTATCATTCATTAAAAATTTCAGTGCTTTATTCAAATTCTTGCATTTTGTGACTTTTGAAATTAAGTGCTTAATTACAACAACTTTGATTTCCGCTTTCAAAATTGAATTTTGCGTGAAATTGAGTCAATTTTTAAATTCCAAAATTTGCATTGCTCTTGACATTCCCTCTAAAATCATAACATTCAAAATTTCAGTTTCCCTCTCTTTTTCAAAAATTCAAATTTTGCATTTTTCGACAATCTTGATAGGGTTCAATTTCGAGATTACAACTTTAATTTGGCCTATCTACAGAACGTAAAATCACTCAATTTTTTCAGATTAGCTCTAAAATCATCATACCTTTCATCCCTGCAAATTTCAATAAAAGTTGCAAGGACCATGTTGCACTTCGGGCGCCATGGTCCTGGGCATTTTTTCTGAAATTTCGGGAGACTGTTGTGATTGCATTTAACAGCTTAAATCCAGAAGATTGGCTGATTTTACTGAAAATTGCTACCTCTAAATTCAAAATCTTCTCTCTCTTTCTAGTGCATGAGTTTTACAACAATAAGCCCTACTTACACTATTCCCGTTAGACGAAGCCGTAGAATTAAGTCTTTCCAAGGTTTAACTACTGAGGAGATGGAACCTAATTTGAATAGCCTTTTTAACGAGGACATGGGTAATTCCTCTAATCCTCCTGATGATGAAGAAGCTCTCCATGAGATTTCTGAAGAACAACTTTTGAAATTGGATAACCAATTTGACGATTTTCGACAATGGATGTCTCAAGAATACCCTGATAGTCAAGCTATTCCTTTAATTGAGGGTCTAAAACGTATGCTTCAAAGTGATAAGAATGGAATTGATATTTTGTGTGGTATTGCACACATTGTGGATTCGAATGATGCCTATGAAAAGTTGTGCTGAAAATTTAGGTTATACACAACCCCCTACTCAAGTCAATCATTCTATTCCTTTGACAACTCCTATTGCTAGTATACCTACCTTTACATCAAACATCATGGCTACTTCTATACAAGACATTCCTCCCGTGATTACTAGTCATGGGGGCAACCCTTCTTCTTCAATTAACCCTCTTCCTTCATTCAATCCGACTTCTTCATTCATTCCTTCAATGAGTGTCCCTATTATATCTCCACAAATGAACATGACGCAAGGGGGCAATTCATTTAACCATTCCATCCCTCCTTGTAGTATTCCTTCTGTCCAATCATCTCCTATGACTAATTATCATAGAGTCCCACCACCTTACTCTTTACCTTCTTTCAATAACATAACACCTCCATCTCAATCTAACACATCTAATATGAACTCTTCGACTGAAGCGACCATTAACAATCTTGCACAAACTGTCTCTTCTTTACAGCAACAAATTGCCTCTATGAATCAATCTAAGTTTAGTGTGCCCACATTTGATGTTACGAGCCCACTTTCTCTTGACATTGTTCGAGCTATCCCTCCTAAACATGTTGAAATCCCGCATTTGGAGCTTTATAATGGTAAAGGAGATCCTCTAACACATGTTAAGACTTTTCAAACAATATGTACCAATTTTGCTTATGACCAAAGGTTGCTTGCAAAACTGTTTACTAGAACATTAAGAGACAAAGCCCTACAATGGTATTGCTCATTGCCTTCTTATTCTATTACTTCTTTCGAACAACTTGCAAATGCTTTCATTCAACAATTTCAAAACAATATAAGTCCTAAAGTTACTTTGATTGATTTAATGCATTGTAAACAAGGTGTTAAAGAAAAAGTGACTGATTTCATTGGTAGATATAAGCATTTGTATGCTCAAATTTCTTTTCCAGTGCCTGACAATGATATTCAAAGAATCTTTATTTCTAATTTACAAAAAGATATTCGAGACAAACTTCTGTTTTCTGAGTTTACTTCTTTCCAACAGTTGTGTGCCACTCTTCACAATTATCAACTGACTGTGAGTCAAATGGAACAATCACATCCTATGGCTCCGAGTGATAAGGGTGATAGCAGTCAACAACCATTTGGGAAGTTTAAACCGAACAGAGATTCCATCAAATTCAATGAAAACATTATCAACAACAATGTGAATGCAGCATTAGGTGTGCTTCCTATTTCTAAATTTTTCAAGAAAGAAAGAAAGTATACTCCTTTGAATGAATCATTGCATAGTATTATGAATAAGTTATTGGAACAAAATGTGCTTACTCTTCCTCCTATAAGACAAATTGATCCTGCAAAGATTACTTCACCTTACTTTGATAATAAATCTTTTTGTCAATTTCACCATCAGCCTGGGCATGATACTGAAAAATGTTTTTCTTTAAAGGGTAAAATTCAAGATTTGATTGATAATAATACTATCTCTGTTTCTGGTGTGAATGATAAAGGCAACACATCTGTAGCTCCTCCTAACCAAAATCTTCAGATTTTCACTGATCCATTGCCTTCTCATACCTCTAATGCAATTGAGGCTAATGATTCCTCTCTCTCATCTGATGGTCTTGTGTCTATGACTCCGAATGTGATTAACTTTGTAGAGCAGCAAGAAATCCCTAAAGAAACTTCCATCACATTTGATTCCAGTGAAACCATTAGGGCACCTGATGGTCCTTTATACATAGTTGCAAAAGTTAAGAATATACCTTGCCGTGGAGTGCTTATTGATCCTTCATGCATGGTTAATGTTATTACTGAAGAATTTCTTTTTACTTTGCAATTGAATCAAGTGATCTATGACAAAACAGATGTGATTGTGAAACTATTTGATGCATTTTCTTCTCCTGCAATTGGTTCTATTACATTGCCTATTGAGGTCCATAACAAATCTCTTGATGTGAACTTTGCTATTATTCCATCTTCCGAACAATTTCGTGTGAAGCTTGGCTATCCTTGGCTATCTTCCATGAAAGCTATCGCTTCTCCTATTCATAAGTGTTTGAAATTTCCCCATAATGGTGAAGTTGTTACTGTCAATCACAGTCTCTTTAAACCAGCTGAAAGAACTTCTAGCGTTCCTCTTGATTACTTTTGGCCTAAACCATTCCAATCTCTTCCTCCGCGAAGTGATCATCTTTTCAAATCTTATCAAAAGTGGAAAACAGATATGATCCTATCTCTAAGTGAACCTAGAACACCTAAGCTTGACATTCCTATCACTCTTGAGAAGGAAGTTCTTCCTTTGAAAGATAAAACTAATGTCTTTCCTCAAGAAGATTCTCAACCCATCCCTATGGATGTGACTATGTCTATACCTAATAAACTTCCTAAGAGTAGACCTATACCTCCTCGTCATGATGGACTTGGTCTTCTCCCTAAACCAAAAATTCCTCCTTTATATGGAGCAGTTCCTCCTCCTTCTTTTTATAGAGAGAAGAGACCTTCTTCTTCTCCTATTATCCAGCCTAAGAGACCACAACCTAAACACCCAAGTGCTAAGGATGAGAACATTCCTCCTCCTCAGTCTTCTCCACTTCCTACTAAGACTAGACGAAATCTCCAAAAACATCTTCAACAAGCATGATTCCATTTTCTCCTCAGCCGGACATTGAGCCTAAATCTCCTAAACATAAGATGTATGATGGTCTTGATCCTGTGCGAGTTAAAGATCCTATTTTTATAAATCTTGATGATGATATGGATGAAAATGTTATTCATGATGAAAATATTACTCCTCTTGCTTCTGATAGTGAATATGAACTTGTTGATGTCGATAACCATTTATCTAATGAATTTTCTAAAGCACTTATCCTAGCTCCTAGACAAGAACAATGTGGCTCGGAACATGAACATAGCCCTTGTTTGGATCTTGTGATAGCTCCATCTGTTGTGTTGGATGTTCCTCCTCTAGCGTGTTCCCTGCCTTCCCGAAACATTGATCAGCAAGATCGGGAGGTAGAAGACATGCTAGACTAGTTACATTAGCATAGCAGATTCTCTCCTCCTCTCTTTTGTTACTTCTTCTATGTGTTATTCTCATTCTTCTATTTGTTGTCCTTGGTGTTGTCTACTTGAGGACGATGCAAAGCATTGAGATCTCTCGATCTCTCTCATGTTGACTCAAAAGACACATGTGTTCCCTTCTTCTAGGTGACCTTCCTTGATTGGGGAATGAAGAACAATTATGCATACATACATATGATACATATACATGAATTATCATACAGCATACTGACCCCGAGGAAAGCAAAGTCACCTCGTGCTTTGTGTTTTGTGTCTATTATCCTTAGGTTTATCTCACACTTGGGGGCTAAATCCTTGCGATAACGTGCTCCTTTCTCATTTCTTATATGTATCACTACCTTAAAGCAATCACCCCCGGTGAGGCGTGTGCGATCGCTTTAACGTAGGGGCGCATACATCCCGTTCATATCTTTTCAAGATACTTGAAAATTTCTTGGCAAATTTAGCCTTGCCTTGAAAATTTTTGATATCTTTCTTGCATGACTCATAGTGAGGGAGCCTTACTACTGACAGTCATGGTTCTCCCTCGTGATCTTCCCTTTTACTTTTTCAATCAAAGTCGTAAGATCCTTAGTCCACTGGGGGATTGGTGTATCTTGCCTCCTTGACGCGGTGAAAGTCTTTCAATGTTGTTTCCTTGTACTTTACCGGAAGTATGAGTATACATACTCCCGCTAAAGTGGGGGCTAAATGTAGCGTCCTAAAATTGCGACACTTGCAATTTTGATTGCATTTCGGTCTTCACGATGGCGACACAACATGCAACCTGAATGGAGACCCTGAAACTTGCTCACGACACTGAAAACTGCATTTTTCAAGCACCTTGGCCTGAACCTCCTTGCACCCTGTTGTCCCGGGAGGTGGGACCAGAGTGCCCAGTGCCCTGGTCCTTCAAGACCAGGGCGCCCAGTGCCCTGGTCCCCAGGACCATGGCGCCCAGCGCCCTGGTCCCTGGGTCCTATTTTGGGCCCGGTCTCCTAAGGGGTCTCGGGTCTTTTTGTTTGCAATTTGGAAATTAACTTTCCTGGTTAGCCTAAGGTCGGGAAAATCAGTCTATCAGCCCTAAATGACAAGTATATAAACTACATTTTCCTCTTTCATTCGACATGATGAAGAGGATATATGTAAAAAGCGTGGAAACTATACTCAAGTATTCAAGCATTCAAGCATTCAAGCATTCCTTCAAGCAATTGATCATTTCAAGTCTCCATTCAAGGCTAAGTGTTGCATTCAAGACAAGGATTCAACCATTGAAGAGGAGATCATATACTACATGTTACACACAACATACAACATCTAAACCTTCGCACATAAGGATACAAACATCCTTAGAACAAGGTATTAGTACTTATTTTACAGTCATTTACATTTACAGCACTTGCTCATTTCTTGGTTAATTCCAAAACCGGGGTTTGACCTAAAGGCAAACCCCTAATCCCTAACCCCCCAATCGTCTTTGCTTTTTTGTGTGTAGGTTGTAGGTACGCGGCTGAAATTGAAGATCTGGAATCCTTGTGCAGAGACGGACATATCCCCCTTCGTTTCGCGGATTTTTCGGAGGACCGTGGCGCTGGGTGCCATCGTCCCGACAACTTTTGCTCAAATTTGCAGGACAGCGCCGTATCGACATTTTACTGCTAATTCCAGGTCCGCAGCTTCATACTGTATTCCTATCTCAGTTTATAAGCAAATCTTTATCACTTTCTATGCATGCTTAGCTTAATTCTCCTATCAACATTCTTTACAAAAGAGGGTAGCCTTCCTGTCTTAACCCTTGAAACACATTTAGCATCCAATCTTGCATTACGTGGGATTGGATCTTGTGGGTTTCAACCCCTCTTTTGAATGTAAAGTCTCTCCCCTAAGTGAAAACCATCGAATCCTAGCGAACCTCCCTTCTCTCTCCTTGGAGTTGGAAGAGGGGAGAACAACTAGGGTTCGATCGCGATTTTCCGCTTTACACGATGAAAGTATTCTTTTGGTGAAACTCCTTTCGAGATGCTCGACATGATATTTTGGCTGATGATCTTTTAGTTTTTTTCATGCCTATGGGAAGATTTTTTTATTTCAAATATAGTGTTCAACAGTTCCAATATCTCCTCTTCTTGAGCTAGTTTCTCCTCTAGCTTTTGTATTTGGAGATTTGTTTCATCATAAAAAGTTTGATCAATGTTGCTTTGTTGTTGGGTTGGATAGAATTGTGATTGCATTGTCGGTTGATATGTGAAACTTTGTTGCATCATTGGTGCTTGGAACCTTGTTTCAATAGACATGTCACTATGCAATGTTTTTGGGATTTTTCAAGGATAATGTATGATATGCAACTAAATGCAAACTAAATAGATGAAAATGCAATCTATGGCAAGAGTGCAATCTATGTTTTTGGTTGTTTTTGAAGATTTTGACAAACTTTTTGGAATGCAAATCTAAAAGAGACCCTTAGGAAATTGAAATGATGTCTAGACCTCAAAGGACAAAAGGACCAAGTGACAAAAGGACAAAATGACAATGTCTCCCCTATATGCTTGGATACTAAGCTAGGTTTGACCAAATGATATTGATGACAAAAAGACAAAAGGTTTGATAAGGTCTAGACCTCCTAACAATGACTTAGGGTTTATCAAAGATTTGGATTACTCAAGTATGACAAAACCTAGTTTTGACACTATATGCAAAGGGACAATTACTATGCAAATGACCCTAATATGATATGATAATGACCTAAGCTTAATGAAGAGACCTAGGGTATGTAAATATGAATGTATGACAATGGTATGACTTTAATGCAAGAGGACACATGCAAATGGATGACCCTTATTGATATGGAAAGGAGTATGACCTAGGTGGAACCCAACCTTGGTACTTGACAAATGACTTTGCAAAATGCAAACCTAAGATGAACCTAAATCTAAGTGACATGAATGTTGAGACAAGATTTTGAACAATGTTTGACAACCATGTTTGAAGATGTTTTGAACTTTGTTGGATGAAATTCTCTTGGGTTTAACCTTGTTTTGAATCAATTTGCCTTGTTTTTGAAATGATATGCAATTCAACTTTTTACAAACAAATAAGACAAGGTATTTCAACTTAGACTCAATACAATCATGCTCATTCACATATTTCTTATGGTAGGCAAGGACATTAGGTACTTGAGAGGTAGACTCATTCTGGGATTAAAGGAGAATACATAGATGCTTGACCCCATGGGCTCCCCTCCACAGCACTCACTTCTCAGGGCAGCCAAGCATCAGTCCCCATGGAAATCTCCCCATGGTGAACTTAGTATCTCTTCCAAGTATCTGAACTTGTCCTTCTCAAGCAACTAGAAGGGTTTTTGGCCTCTAAAAACAAGGTGTTTAGTAAGGATTTCTGTTAAGCGTCACTCCTTGATGTCACTCAAGCATGATTGAGACATTAAACCCATCAAGATACCAAACAAATGTAGTCACGCAAGCATGATTTAGACCGTGAGGTCCTACTTAGATGTTGATATGAGAAAGAGTTCAAGGGTCATCACTTCCCAAGTAACTGCAATTCCCACGTAACCCTTCCTCCAAAGCTTTCGCTCATCAGGTATTTTTTTATAGTGAGTTAGAATGCCAAGGTATTCTATCCGTACTCACTTTGGGTCATTCCCTTCTCATGATTATCACTTGCTTGCAAAAGCAAATGGTCGGGAAGGCAGGCCCTCTAAAGGTGACACACAATCAAAACAATGAGCATAGTATCGAAGATCTGGATTTCTGATCACCCTAAGAAGGATGAGAGCATACTCTCCTACTCCAATGTCACACTCAACAATTAAAGCAAAAACATGTTCATTCCAACCTATTTAGAAATCACTAGGTGCCTATAACATTAATGGCAAACACCAAGTTTAGTTGTTTCTCCAAGGCAACCTACAAAACCCAAGTTAGAAGTTTGAGGTGTTTATTCTTTGACTATCGATTCTACATAAAACATGTTAGTAGTTTCATTTTTTGTCTTTGCCATGCATATGCCAAGATGCTGCACAGATAATTAGTACCAAAAACCAAAAAGCAGAAAACAGAATGCAAAAACAAACAATTTTCAAGTAAAATACTGCATTTTCACCTCTGTTTCTGGACTTTACACAGGCACAAAACCCATGACACTGGTGCAGAACTCATAACACAAGCACAGAATGTCTCTAACACAAGCACAAAATGCTTAACACAGGCGCAAGTTGTCTTCAATAGGCGCAGAAGTCCCCAGAAAACCCTGCACTGCCCTATTTTTGGGTTTTTTGACCTGCAAATCAACTCAAAAGCACTCAAAAACATAGTAAAGGGGTTAGATGGTTAGTGTTCATGTCGGGTTCACCAATTAATGTAGCTAGGAAATCAGAAATCATCAAAGCAATATAAACATTAACCATTAGCTCAATCACAAAAGCAAATTGCCATGATCAATCATAACACACTCAATAGAGACATGAAAATGAAACATTCAAAACTAAAGATTATGCAAACCAGATGTAGATCCAAATGCTTCCTTCATGCGGCTCCATTGTCCTTCTTTCTTCTCCAAATAGTTTTGTTGTGGATCTCACCTACTAGTGCATGATCATGATATGAAAGCAAGTAAATAAGATGATTGCTCAAGAGTACTCGAAGCGTGATTTGACAAAGTGATTATAAATTCGATAATCTGATTAGTAGATCCTATGATTATTAGATTGAGAATCAGGGGATTTTGATTGAAGAAATTCATCCAATTTATAGATGAATTGGAGAAAAGACAAGATTAGCATGAAAATGATTCGAATGGAAATTCAAATCAAGAATAGAAAAATTATGACATGTGTATGACAAATTGCTATGCAAGGATTTATGACAATTTATGACAGTTTATGACAAATTGCTATGCAAGGATTTATGACAAGATTTTGAAATAGAAATAGACATTTAGGAATGATGACTTGGAATTTAAGAAATTGATGAAAATTAGGTAGATTAATTAATAATTTCTCATTCATTAATTAATTTACAAAAATAGGAAGAATTAATTAGCCAATTAAATAAACATTTAATTGTGACAAGAAGACTTAGGATAAATAAATAAATTATTTAACCTAGAAGGAGAAATGACAAACAGGGTTAAATGAATAAAATCATGAAACCCTAAAAGATGAATTAGAAATGACAATTAGGTCTTGACAAAGGATAATTGATATCGATTCGATTTGATCATGATTCTGACTTGATAAAAGACCAATGTTGACAAACGATTTGATTGATAAATGCACCGAGGAACAATGACAAATTTATCCAAATTGACATGATTGAAGAGGACAAGGATCGATGACAAATCGATCGTAAAACGATGAGATTGACAAGTTGATAAGAGATTGACAAGATCGACCAAAATCATGACTGAAGATTGTTATTGACAAGACCAAATTCGAAAGCAAGATAAATGAAGAATGCACAAGAAGGACTCAATGTTCACAAATGATAAAGACCAAGTGCGTGACATAGGAGAAAATGTTAATGCAACGTAAAAACCTAAAATAAGGCAATGCGCAAATGTTAAAGTATGATTCCGCAAGCGTTGACCATTTTTAGGTGTCTACAAAATTCTTTTCATGCAATAATATTCTTCTTTAAATAATCACAAAAACCAAATATATCAAAAATGCTAAAAAGAGGAAGAAAAATTGTCCCCTTATTGAGCTCCTTGAAGGAGAAAAATTGGCACCTAAATGAGCTCCTTGAAGGAGAAAATATCCCCTCTCTTCAAGCTCCCATAATTTTTAATCCCTCTTCCAATTTAAAGTATTCACATCTTTACTCCAGAAGAAATTCTCTTCATGCAATAATATTCCCCTTTAAAACTAGAATGCAAGAAAAATAAGTCCATAAGCCTCCTCCTAACCATAAGAGGGTGATTATAAATAAGTAGTGAAATGTCACTTATCATCATCAAATGAGATGGTGACACATGGCCTCCAACTCCACCACTTACCCCATCTCATAAAAGCAAATAAGGTCACAAGATCTCCATGTGCTGACACATGTGAGACTTAAGGAATATGAGTGTACTTCTACACTCTTCTTAATGCAACTCTCCTAGGAAATGCTCCCACATGTGTCAAGTATTAGGATGGGTGTGTACTTTTCACAACCCTCACACAAGATCCTAGAAAGGGGAGATTGGAGAGTGGTGATGAGGTCATTGTAGTTTCTCAGTCATACATTATTTAATTTTTATAAATCCAAGCTAGTCTCCAAAGTAATTCAATAGCATTGGGTAGTATATTATTTTTTACTAACTCTATCCTATTATAAAAAATTTCTAAATTGAAATTATATTTACTCTACTATTGCTATAAAATAATACACTTGCTTGAAAATGAAACACACTCGCAAGAAAAAGAAAATACATTTGTTTAAAAGAAGAGACACAATTACATGAAATGTAAGAAGAAAACTACTTTTCCTTTTCTAGAATATTTAAATTTAGATGCATATATATCTTACACATAAAACAAATAAGCTAGACATGAGAAATAATAAAATAATTTAAAATAGAAAGTATCACACTAAGATCCTTTTTTAGGAAAAGTGGGCCCTACTCCACCTATAGGTTGGTTCTTTGACTCTACAAAGTTATCAAGCTTACTTCTGAACCAAGGGAAAACTAGTGTGAAGATAGATGGTTAGTTAAAACATAAATATGCATAAACATTCAAATAATACTTAACAAATACCATTATACCTTCACAAATATTCACTTGTTTCCTCGAATTGAGAAGGATGAGGTTGAAGTAGCACCCCTTCTCCAACCTGATTAGATTTGCTCCTTGATTAAGTGTGGTTGGCTCTCCAATTGTGCACAAGATGATAGAGAGTATGATGAAATGGATGAAGGGAGGGTGGAATGGATATGCAAGATAAATGGCTAAGTGATGGATGAGTAGAAATTTCGCTATAGTTTGGGTGCTCGGATGATTTCTTGGACTTAAAAGGGTAGCATGAACTTACAAAGCTTGGAGATGGAAAATGGAGTGGAGTCCCCAATTTATAGAAGAAGGGGAAAAGAAATGGAGGGCTAGGATTGATCCAAGATGGAGGGCCAGGATTGCATGTGAGCCCACATATGGATCAAGAGAGGTTGACAAGACAAGTGTGGAGTCCAAGAGATGTGCCATAAAGGCATTTCATGTCTCCACACTCCTCAAGGTTCATTGGGAAGGCTTCCCAATGCACCTAGGGAAGACAAAAGGAATAAAAATATTCCTTGGATGATGGGAAGGAGGAATTAAAAATTCTCCAAAAAGGGAGCATGGGGATTGAAGGAATAAAAAGGAATTAAAAATTCCTTGGGTGAAGGGATACTTAGAGGAATGTGAGATTTTTGAAAATCTCACATTCACCTAGGAAAAGAGAATTTAAGGAAGGTAGTTGGATGAGGGGATGCATAGAGAGGTGTGAGAAGAAAATTTAAGGAAAGTGGTTGAGTGAGGGGACAAGAAGTTGACTTTGTGGCTAATCATGGGGATTAGCCACTAGCAATCAATTAGAAGAGAGATTAGAAGAGGGATTAGGTAGGATTAGAGAAAGTGGGATTTGTAGGAGGATTTCACTAGGAGAGATAATAAGTGGGGGCAATTAAAAATTAGGAAAATAATGGTAAGTGGGATTAAGAGAGCTTCTAGAAAAATTAATTAGGCTAATGATGGATTAGAAAAAGGTGATTTGTAGGAATCACAAAGACTAATTAATTAATTGAGATTAATTAATTAAATGAGGATTTAGGAAGAATTAATTTTGGATGCCTTAGAAGAATAAAGGGAAATTGATTTATTAAATAAAGCAATCGTTGGATTATAGTGACAATGTTAATTAGATTAAATTTAATTAATATTGAGAAGAATAAGGATTAACATAATTAAATTAATTAATTATGTGGGAGAGTTAAATTAATTAAAATAATTAATTTAAGTGTCTACATTTTGCCCCTCTTTTACATAGCGGCAAAATTTGGTGATGGGTAAAAGATAGAAGAAAGAGGATGCCCCAGCATAAAGCGCGGGTGGTGTATACCCCCTCGAGTATTTTTTGGAAATTTTAAAAAAATTAGAGGAAAATTTTCAAAAAGGAGGAAAGATAACCAACGAATGAGAGGGAAAGGAATAAATAGTTAGTTAAAACACAAATATGCATAAACATTCAAATAATACTTAACAAATACCATTATACCTTTACAAATCTTCGCTTATTTCCTCGGATTGAGTGGGATGAGGTTGAAGTAGTGCCCCTCCTCCAACCTAATTAGATTTGCTCCTTGATTAAGTGTGGTTGGCTCTCCAATTGTGTACAAGATGATAGAGAGTATGATGAAATGGATGAAGTAAGGATGGAATGGATATGCAAGATAAATGGCTAAGTGATGGATGAGTGGAAATTTGGCTATAGTTTGGATGCTTGGATGATTTTTTGGACTCAAAAGGGCAGCATGAACTTACAAAGCTTGGAGATGGAAAATGAAGGAGTGGAGTCTCCAATTTATAGAAGAAGGGGAAAGGAAATGGAGGGCTAGGATTGATCCAAGATGGAGGGCCAAGATTGCATTTGATCCCACATATGGATCAAGAGAGGTTGACAAGACAAGTGTGGATTCCAAGAGATATGCCATAAAGGCATTTCTTGTCTCCACACTCCTCAAGGTTCATTGGGAAGGCTTCCCAATGCACCTAGGGAAGACAAAAGGAATAAAAATATTCATTGGATAATGGGAAGGAGGAATTAAAAATTCTCCAAAAAGGGAGCATGGGGATTGAAGCAATAAAAAGGAATTAAAAATTCTTTGGGTGAAGGGATACTTAGAGGAATGTGACATTTTTGAAAATCTCACATTCACCTAGGAAAGGAGCATTTAAGGAAGGTAGTTGGATGAGGGGATGCATAGAGAGGTGTGAGAAGAACATTTAAGGAAAGTGGTTGAGTGAGGGGACAAGGAGTTGACTTTGTGGCTAATCATAGGGATTAGCCACTAGCAACCCATTAGAAGAGAGATTGGAAGAGGGATTAGGTGGGATTAGAGAAAGTGGGATTTGTAGGAGGATTTAACTAGGAGAGATAATGAGTGGAGGCAATTAAAAATTAGGAAAATAATGGTAAGTGGGATTAAGAGAGCTTCTAGAAGAATTAATTAGGCTAATGATGGATTAGAAAAAGGTGATTTGTAGGAATCACAAAGATTAATTAATTAATTGAGATTAATTAATTAAACGAGGATTTAGGAAGAATTAATTTTGGATGCCTTAGAAGAATAAAGGGAAATTGATTTATTGAATAAATCAATCATTGGATTATAAAGACAATATTAATTAGATTAAATTTAATTGATATTGAGAAGAATAAGGATTAACATAATTAAATAAATTAATTATGTGGGAGAGTTAAATTAATTAGAATAATCAATTAAGTGTCTACAACTTCTAATTCAAAACCAATAAAAATGGTTTGTGCACTTTCATTGTGCTACCATATTCTACTTCTTGACTTTTGACATTTTATCCCCCAACTAATACTATCCATGAGCTAAAGAAGATCATTCATAGAATCCTAAAATTATTTATTCTTAAATATAATGCATCACATAATAGAGTTGTAGTATCAATTTGAAATTTTCCTAGATTCTAGATATAAGACAATACTTTAATCTTGACTATAAGTATTTGTAAAATGTAGGTAAAAAGTAAAAGTTGTAATTACTTTAATTATATAATCAATTGGATCAGTTGATTCATCTAAAATAGGGCATGCATGTTGCTACTCCAAAATAGGGTAGTTAAGATATCCTTTACAACATAGGGCATGCATGTTGGTTCCTCTAAAATAGGGCATGCTTGTTTTCCTTTGACATTCAACTTTCATAGTAGACCACATTTAAGTCAAAGTGGGGGGAAAATTGTAATTATAAATAATACATTCCTTTCACTATTCCCTTCATTTTGGTCTCACCTAAATTTCTTTGTCCTTAGTGCAATGACTAGTGTATAAAATGATGTATTTTTGTATGGAATTTGGCAAACAACTTATTCTTAACCTAATTCAATCTTCACATATCCAAATGAATCAATCCCAATTCACAGTTATCCATTTACCTAGGTCAAAATTATACCTATAAAAATAACACTTAAGCTTTAAAAAAAAGAGTAAACGTCTTCCCTTTTCCAACTAGTCTTATGAGTTGATTAGATTATGAAATACTTCAAATTACTCACTAAGGTGTTGTATACAAGAAAAATAATTTATTATGGTCATCTAGGGCAAAACATCACATACATCTAGGACCTAGCATTAAACATTCACATATGATATTGGCATTTGCATTAGCATAACTGATAAACTTATAAGGCACTGAGAGGGGGGGTGAATCAGTGCAAGAAAAAACAAGATAAATATGATCACCACTTTAACCAACTTGAAAAACAATAAGCATGCAAGAAATATCACCACATATGCAAACATCCAATAAAGCATGCAATGCATAACACAATAATTTTTCACGTGGAAACCCAAATGGGAAAAAGCATGATGGGAATTAGTACCCACAAAATTTTCACTCTTTCGAAATGCGCTCTGTTAAAGGCCTAGCCCGGTTAGGAGCTTTACAAAAATGTCTGGTTAAGAGCATACCCTATTAGGAGTCACCCGGTGAAGGGATTTTAACCTCAGCCCTATTAGGAGCTCTACCCTGTTAGGAGTAACCTTGCTAAGGGATTTATACCCAAACTAATGAGTCACCCAGTGAAGGGATTTACAAGATCAGGCCTCTTAGGAACTACCCGGTTAAGGGATTTTAGTACTGTTGCAACTATTAGGAAACAATAGGTAAGTGATCTGCATATAACACCTATGTGCCTAATAGATCCGCTTTAGTTCTGCTTCAATCATTGACTAAACATCAATACAGAGCTTCATGTTCCACCGCATAATAAAATTCTTATTCTAGATCCTTCTTCTGATACATCATCACACAATATTCATCATTTTATAAACAACTATGCTAACTCAGCAAAATAACCTTGGAACATTTTCCTAGGTTCAATGTATCTAGACAAGCTTGCACATTACGCTTTACTCATGTTGGCCACAGACATCATAACTCAAAAATAAAACATTAAGTCTATTGGTTTATCGATCTAAGTAACTTTGCTCTGTCGGTTAACTGTTCTTCTTGACTAATTGCTTAGTACATCATAACTCGCTCCAAAATTTGAATCTCCTAATGTGGTTCCAGTCATAGACTCCTTCCAATGTCATGAACATACATTCCAAACTGCAACACCTAACTCATCACCGATCTACTGTACTGGTCATTGGATCATAGCACTATCCCTGTTTACCTATTAGTTGTCTTATTTGCCGGTTTCCTGTATAACTACTTCCTCTATCGGTTAGACTCTACCGGTTGGACTAAATGACTTAAATGACTAACAAAACATGGTTTCCATCAATGATAATAGAAAACAAGTCATCAATCAACCTATTACATCATATCATCATCATCAAGACAACAATCTCCCCCTTTGGCATTGATGGCAACACTTAGGAATAATTTTGATTAAGTGTCACATTACAAAAAATATGACTTAAAACTCCCCTTAGCAATTACATGCTATTACAAAATTTTGACTGACATACTACTCCCCCTCTGATAGCAATGACAAAGGTAAGCAAATACATGAAAAGATAAACGCAATATATATCAAAATTTACATTACCAAATATAAGAGTTCAAAATGTTTTACAAAGCCATTTTAAGATAAACATATGCAAAATTAGACTTTAAAAGTTTCAAGTCATTATGCCAAGTTGCCAAAAGTGTTCTTGTGATCTTAGTATGTGTCTTGATCTGAAATGCAATCTCCTCCATTGCATTAGGTTTTCTCATCTCTGGTGTAGCCAAGATAGCCCCGGTCTCCTTATATCCTATCTACAAAATTTCTATCTTAGGGACTAATAAGGTCTGCAACTCCTGTAGTGAAGTTGTCCTTTTTACCTGTTCAACTTCATAAACCTTAACCTTCTACTGTAGTGCAATCACCATTCTACCAAAATTGATTGCAAAATCACTCAAGGGGTTAAAATATTCACTCAAAAATTTAAGCTCATGTCGAGCTTCCTACTTCTTCTTCTCAAGATCATCACAAAACAATGAAAAATTGGCAATTGTGGAAAGGATTTTACCTTTGATTTGTAATGCTTCTTTAATTAGGTCCATGTTTACAGTAAGCCCTACTTTGTCTCTATCAATGTCCTTCATTAGGGATAATGATTGTATCTTGCTTAGTGCTTTTATCAACTGATGTGTCAGCAAAAACAATCTCATCTCGTATAATATCATCAATATTCAAATTATCAGGGAGATCTTCTCCCTAAGTTCTCTTCGGTTCCTTTTCTTTAGGAATAAGTCCTAAAAACTTCTTCAAAATTTGCTCACTCTCAACATGTACTGACTGAGATTCACCGACAAGCAATTTTGTCAACCTCTTCTTTGTCAAAAATAATGGTCTAGACTTAGAAATAATTTCTTGAATATCTTCCCTAGAGGTTTCCGGTTGCAAGTGTATCAATACAAATTCAATTAATTATTTATCCTACTTTATAGCAGTCTTCCATCTTGCTTTCAATTTATTACACAAAGAATCAAATATTAAATCTTGCAGCTCAATCAATGCTTTACTATACTTGTTCATAAACTAAACAATAGTATCTTCAATTTTCTTTTGCTCATCTTCACCAAAATTGTCATAATGTCTCTTTACATGAACCAAAATACCATACTTTCTTAATTTCTCCAACATCTTTTCAAATGAAGTTTACTTACCAGTTGCTTTACAAATTTCACAATAGGTGATCCAACCACTTTGGATTTCTTTCCGCTGGCCCTTAATTCCTTCTTTTCACCTTCAGAATCAATATCTTCACCCATATCCTCTACAACAGTCTCAAGAGTCTTTTGTGCTTGTTGTTTCTTCCTTTTCCTGTACACTTCTTTCACTTTAGGAACTTGAGGCTTAGCTTCCTTACGTTTTCTTCTAATCTAGATCTTAGGAGGAGGAGGGGGCTTCTCCTTAACAACTATACTTCTTGTTTGTCTATCGGTGCCAGTACCGGTTGAGGCACTAGAGGATCCTTCTTGTCTTTCTTCAAACTTTTCTCTAGCTTCAGAAATCATCTCATTTGTGAACCCTTGGTCAATTGCAAATTGTTCAACCTTTTTTCTAACTTTCTTTGCAATAACCGGTTTATCCAATTCAACATGTACCTCTATTGATTTCTCTTTAAAAGTTCCAAACCTAGATACATTAGGATCTACCAGTTTGGATAGGAGGTCTTCAACATAAATAATCAATATATCTTCTCCTATTTCATACCCCATAGGCGTAACCCATGAAGTCCTTGGGTCTAAAACCTCCATTTGATATGTATCTGTAATACCCTAAAAATGGTCACCAAAACCATGGGCCCTAATCTCGACAACATCACCAAGGTCCTAACCAAAGGCAATTAAATCAACCTTGAGCACCTAATTAATTAATTCTTCAATCATTAATGTTATATGGCAAATAAATCACTCTATATTAATTAAATATTTATTTAATTAATTAATCATTTTAATCAATTATCCTATTTATTTAATTAAATATCCTAGCATATTTGATTAATAAATAAAATTTCCATTTAAATCACAAAAAAAAGGAATTAATTTACAAAAAGAGATTTATCATAAAAAGACAAATTAATCTGCAAAAGAAAATAGAAGAAATCAAACTTAAGATATTTATTTTTCTAAAATTGAGATAATTGAATTAATCATTTTCTCTAAAATTAAAACTCAAAGCTTTTCTTGAGGAAAGAGGTTCGGTTGCATTTAATAGGCTTTTTCTAAATAAGAATCTTGAGCAAATTAAAGAAATGTGCATGGAATCACCTATTTTTATCTCAAGTGCATGGAATCAACTAACTTTATCTCCAATGCAAACTCGAACTTATAATTTGAATGCATTCAGTCAAGCTATAATTGGAATCTATCTCAAGATTAACTTAATCTGATCTCTCAATTATTTCAATTATGTTTTTTTTTTGAGAAATCTCAACCACTCATTGTTAATCGATCTTGACTGTTGCTCTCTCTTTTGAGTCTCTATAAATTCAGCCTTCAGCTCTCATTCAAAACACCCTAGAGATTTATTGTTATTGTGCAGTTTTTTCTCTAGAGTCATTGAAAATATTGTGCTTTGAGATTATTGCATCTTAGTTTAGCTTTTGGCATACTTATTTTAATCATGATTTCTTGAATTCATTTAGTTTATTATTCATTCATCTAGCTTATTATTTATCTAGCTTAATATTCATCTATCTAGCTTAATCTTGCATACATTTAGCTTAATCTTGTGCTCATATAGATTAAATCCTTCGTCTTGGTGTAGTCTAGTCATTGGTATTGCTTAGACAAATTTGAGAGCAAGTCTATACTCGCATCTTTTAGAAGGCAATAGGTCGACTTTTTATGGTTTTTATATTCATGATTATATCTGTCTAACCATGTATGCAATGACTTAATTGAAGTGATGTGTCTTACAGCTTGCAGATCCTTATTCCACTTTTCACACACACCTTTTTAGCACCCACCGTGGGGAAAAAGACTTCAAATTTTGGCCTTATAGATTATCTCATTTTTATTTTTTGGATTTTTTTCGTAAAATTGCTGCAAAAACTCATATGATTTTTAATAGAGGCTCGAACGACAATCTGCAGTTCTCCTACAGTTTGTTGTGAATTATCATACAACAGGGTGAGAATTATCGTACGATTTTCTGGTTTTTGGTATTAAAACATATTGCATTTTTAGGGTTTTTGTAATTGGATTTTAAAAGTACTAATGCTAACCCTGGCTTAGTTTTTGTCTTCCTGAGATATTTTGACAGCCTAACCAATTTTTGCAGAACGTTTCTCGAAGAACACACGAGTCGCACAAAAACAATATGACTACTGATTCGTTGTTTTTACAGGTTGCCTGAGGAGATTCAAGTGAACTTCGTGTATTCTTTAAATTCATTTTTTTAGGCACTTAAATTCTATCTGGTTAATGAACAAATCTGTCTTTTGTATTTTAAGAAAAATCTAAGAGGTGGGAGAGTATGCTCTTGTTTGCACAAACAATCAGAAATCTAGACCCTCAAAGCTTTTTCTAAGTTTGAGATTTGTGTACCTTTAGCAATCCTATCGTAGTGGGAAAAAGTAATCACCATGTGAGAATGAGCCAAGTGAGTACAGTTGGACCTGAGCATTCCAACTCACTATAATAAATAAGCCTCTAGTGATTAAAGTCTTAGAGGACTGGATTATTTGAGTTTTCTCTTTGAGATCTCTCATATCGGGTATTTTGTAGGGCCTCGTGGTCTCAATCACATTTACATAACTACAGCTTGTTTCAGTACCTTGTTGAGCTATAGGCCTCAATAATGCTTGCGTGACTTCAAGGGGTAATTTCAAATGGAATTCCTTACTAAGAACTATAAGATAGAGGCTACCTGATTCACCTCCGAAAGGGGGATGATCTTTGTGCAAGGGAGATAGTAACTCTCCCAAGATACTTGCCATTTCGTGCCCCCATTAGTATTTGGAGTCGGCTAATACGACATTGAGAACCCATTGTGTGAGACTCAATGATCGTATTCTGATTAGCTATTGGGTGTGTACCTGAATCTGCAAGCAAATGTTTTCTTCTCTAAGACAACTTTCATAGGGTTAGCGTGTTGTGCTTGAATTCATTATACATCTTACGTGTTTACTATGTTTTCATCCTTGAAACTGAAACTGAAATACTAAAACTAGAGAAAATAATCAACAACATCAAAAACTCAGTTATCAAAACTATGTATGTATAAGAAACTAGTCTTTGTCCAGTCCTCTATCGTACGATTCTACTTAATTATCATCTGGATATACATATATTGTCATATGAGTCTGCCTTTTTGTCATCCAGTTATAGACCTATTATCGTATGAGTTTGAATTCATCATGTCAATTTGTTGTTCATTTATGTTAGAATTATCGTCTTGGTCCTCAGAATTGTCCTCTGACCTTTGAAACATTTTTGTACAAGTAATCATTATCCTCATCAGATTGTCATCTAGAGAACCTTAAACTATCATGTGAGTATAGGCAGCAACTCGTATGAGAAATTGCCTATCATCTAGGTCTGAATACTCTGTCATACAAATTTTTGATTTTGTCAGTCCAGAAACTTGTCTGTTTGCACACTTTTCCAAAACTGTTATACTTGCCTAATTGGTCTACAGTGAGTGTATATCTATACTTTTTCATACTGAGTATAAACAACCTCGATAGTGTATCCCTGTCATTGTGTTGCACAACTTTATCGATTATCAAACTTATCAAATTTCTTATCAATCACTTATCAAACTTAATCAGCCTAGGTTGCTTACATTACGTCTTATATAGGATAGATCATTCTTAAAACTAGACTAGGTCTTAGTCACCTTTCTCAATCACTATGTTAAATGCATAACTAGCCCTGATTTCATCTTGACTTCTGCATCACATCTAGCTCTCGATCCCGTCGGTTGTAAATGCTTGTTCAAACCAGAAGCTCTTCAAAAAATTCTAACAAAAGTAAGAAGTTCATGGCTACCTTGGCCCATCAAATTCAATATCTCAAGAGAGAAATATATGACATTCAAACCCAACAAAAAGATTCAATGACCCCTCTTGAGATAAAATTTCATGATATTAAGAACACTAGACTTCAAGAAATGCTAAAACAATTACATAAGGTGGAACAGAAAGTAATTGAAAATTCAAATTCAAATCTCATACAAGATCACAAGACACCTTCACCAAGACAAAAAGACATCTATCCCCTAGATAGACAGTTTACACCTTTGGGGCAATCTATTGAGTCAACTTTGGAAGATCTTCTTAAGCACAATCTTATCATATTGCCTAAAAAGACCACATGGGGATGTGAAATTTTGAGTAATTATTGTGCATATCATAGAAATAAAAAGCATAAGACTTCAATGTGTATGGAATTAAAACATAAAATTCAAGACCTCCTTGATGATGGTGCTATTGAAATCGGAGATCCTAAAAATTCACCTAAGGAGAAACTAGATGTCATTACCAAGCATGATCAAAATTATGAACCAGTGTCTAGCAATTGCCCACATGTAGCCTCCATCTCTTCCATGATGCCTCCATCTCCTAAGGTTTCTCAACAACAGTACATATCATATCCCTCAAATAATGAACCTAATGATGAAACTTTTCATGTTGACCCTCAAGGGCTATCTCGAGGGCCATCCCATCCAATGGTTGAAAAAGATCCTACCTCCCTAGAATCCCATGAGGATCCCATTATGCCTTTCCATTTCTTCCAAGATTATCCCCTTCCATCTCAAGATAAAATCATCCTTCCTAAGAAAGATCATGATGCCTCTTCCACCTTTTCAAACGATCCTATTCAAAATGAAGAGTCAAACACCCTTCCTACTCTATCTAATGGTCCTCTTCCACATCAAGATAAAAGTATACCTTCATCTCCTTTTCATAATCCTCCATGTTCACCTCAAGGATATGTCATGCCTACAAATCCCTCCCCTCCCATGATCCTAAAAGTCAAAATATTTATAAACGCAAAGGGGTAGACCTTCACAAGCAAGAACCCCTCCATGTTAAAGACAATATTAAGGGTCATGGTCTCAGTGACATTCCTCAAAATGTTAGTACCCTTACTAAACCAAAAGCCAAGTACATGCCTTCCCCTTCATCTCTTCTATCCATTATCCTATATTCCTCCATCCCTTATGCATGATCAACAAAGGCGTACATCTTTGCATACCTTCCATCCATCTAGAAGGACACAAAGGCTCATCGAGCAAAAGGAAGCAAAATCAAAAGCTATATGGGTTCCTAAGGCACTTGTAGAAGCAATGCATTCCAAGGAACTATAAAAACATGAAAAATCAAAAACCATGTGGCTCCCTAAGCGTCTCCTTGAAGCACAACAGTCTAAAGAAAAATCCAAATCAACATCCAAGATTGTTGTTCATCCATCCAAACTTTCCAAATCTATTTCTCCATTACCTCCTTCATCCATTTTAAATCATTATGTCCCAAAATCCCTGGTTGTTCCTACATCCCAATCTCAAAATTTGAGATCCACTTTTCCTCCATCAATCCACCATCCCTCAAGATGTGTGCCAATGGTGATCCCACAAACGTTTCCATTCACTCATGCACCAAACTTTCAATATCTAGTCCATTATCCAAAACCTATTTTTCATCCTTCCATTCCCCTTATCCAATCCTTTGCATAAGACTTTACCCTAGTTTCATCACAAAATCCAAAAACTAAGGAAATCAACATTGGAGATGTTGAACATGTACACTTAGTTGAGTCCTTCTTGGAAAGACATCTTTATGTTGGACTAGTGAACTACCTACACAAAACTCCCTGACCCTATGAATGACATACACCTTAAACAATATTATATCTAAGGGATGGGTTAGTTTAGCATTTTCTTTCTGCATTGCATATCATTTTCTTAAAATCACTGCATCACATATAGTTTCTTTTTCAAATGCATCGCATTCGCAAAATTTATGCATTTGCATATAGTAGCATTAATAAAACAAGGCAGTTGTCCAAGTTTATCATTTGTTTGCATTCAAGGAAAACAAGGGTTGTCTCCTTTCTTATATATTTTTACATGAAGTCTTTGAGGTCCTAAGGTCATTCATTTTCAACATCACCATGTGACGACACTTTACTTATGGTTGGGTAGTGATTTCACTATTTGAGATTGTTAACCCAAAATCTATCAATTGCTATATCTCAAACAAATTAACAAAATCTCTAATTCATTTGAGATACCTAGTTGATCATATGACTAGTGAAAAATCTAGCATTCTACTTCAGCGCCACTGTAATTGTCACACCCAAGTAGGTTTCATTACTTACAAGTCAAGGCAAGAAAATAAAAAATAAAAAGTGTTATGCCAAATATTCATCTCAAGGCAAAAGAGAAATGATATATAACTGAAATATCACTCATGTGGATGTGAAAAAAAGCTTAATTATTGGAACATGTGAGTAACTCCATCAGGGCTATGAATGCCTGCTGGCAATGGAGCAATATTAATGAGAAATTAGTCTATACCCTCATCAAATCTCTAAAATCTTACTGGAAGCGAGGCTCTATTCGGGATGCTTTTGAAGTTAGAATAATCCATGTAGCAAGTCATATAGGATGCTAAGGATCTTTAGTGAACACAAAAGAAGGAATTATCTCATTTGCACTCACATGGGAAACAAAAGATCAAAGTTTCAAGAATCTATGGGTAAGTTCTCTGCATCTCAATTTGTAAATCTTAGTCACTAAGTGTGTTAATTTGGATGTTCCAAGGGACCTTGTGGATCGATTGACCGCTTATCTATGAAATGGTGTGTACCTCCAATTCAATTGGTGTATTACAAAATGTTGAACAAACATGGTCATCCTTGTTCGAATAGGAAATGCATCTTCATCATGCATATTGCATTAACATAGGTCATATCAAAAATTCATTGTCTCCACATGCATTTTGTAGATCATCATGTCATATAGGTTTGTTTACTGGGGGCATAGCTAGAAAAAAAAATCATAAAAAATCATAAAATGTCTTGAAAAAAATCCTAAAAATTAAAAAAACTCACAAAATCAAAAAACTGAAAAATCAAAGAAAAAAAACATAGACCATCCATCAAACCAAATCAACAATAGACAAACTCTCAAAGTCTGCAATCAAACTTATCACATGTCTTGTTAATCTATCTATCAAGCTGTATCAAACATCAACATGTCTTATACAAGGAAGTGTACGCTCGAAACCAGACAGATCGGTCTTATACGGGGTACTTACTCTTTGATACTAGACATTCCTATCAATGATCAAATCAAAACAATGACATAGATCAATATGGCTGCTGGATTTCATCTAGTTTAGTCTTGTCTCTTGCAGTGAAGTGCTGCATTTTTGCTTTATATTTTAGTCACTTTTGTGACATCCTGGTTCTTTTGGAACCCTCACGGCTTGAAACTGATCAATGTCCTTGTCTTAGAGTAATTGATTGATCAATCTAAATGTACTGAGCAGTTTAACCAAGTCATCTTTTTGTCGGTAGTACCAAGTCATCCAATCTGATTCAGTCACCTATCTCCACACTACCGTTGAGTTTTATCATTGAGTAAACAAGCAAAACAAGACTACTGAAAATAATCACTAAACTGTTTGAGATATGATTGAAATTTTCTTTGTGTGTTGTCTATTAAATTAGTTTTTGATTATTATTCCCTCTGAGTAACTCGAGGAAGTCTATCTTGACTAAGAGGAGCAAAGATTGGGGGCATAATACTTTTCTTTGTTTTCTGCTTGTAGGAGTGATTCTGATGATCCATAAACATCTATTAAGTTGGGTGTTTGTGATAAGTGCCTTCACATCAAGGCGAAATCACCACACATACCTCAACTCCACTTATTTGTATGCTACAAGGAGGTTGGAGTCATTTCTTTGTCTGTTTTGAGGGAATTTCTTTATTGTGCAATCTATATGCATGCGTAATTTGTCCAAGGATATGAACGATAAAAGGGTCATTGCGGACAAGATAATTAATATTGCAAATATAAAGGAAGGAACTCTGTTTTACCTATTGTGTTTGTAAAAAACTCAATGGTGCAGATTAAGCATTCCAAATCCAGTGACTAAGTTTAGGTTGCATTCATTCTAATTTTTATGCCTTTCAAGTGATTTCAGCATGATAACAATCATCTCTTTATCTTTTGAATGAGAGTCTGAAGCAATCATCATATCTCAACTAAGTGGTCTCTTTTTCATCATCATTTCTCCGATCGAGTACTTGTATATTGAGATGTTAGTTGCATACATAAGCATCTTATATAGATCCATACATTTCATTATATATTTATTTGCACTCATATTATTGCATAAAAAAACTAAACATTTGCATTACTAGTTACTCATTTTCATCATTTATTTGCATATGAAAAAGAAATGAAAAAAAAATATCCATATTCATTTGAATTACATATATCCATACTAAAAAGATATGCATACATATAGAATAAAGCATATAGAAAGACATCTCATAATCAATCAACATAAGTACGATGAAATCAAATCAAGAGCATGTATATCTCGTCATAATCACAGTATCTAAGAGTACAAATGATATCAACTGTCATATACAATGTCTCATCGGAGAAAGAATCGTATAGGCTACAAAAATGGGGTATATAACAAAATCTAGGAGATATAACAAATCTAGCTCTCTACCTCTCCCTCATCATCAGGTGGAGGAGGTGGTGCCTGCTGATCGACATCCTATCTGGGTGCCCTAGCTTCCTCAGATTGAGCCATATACTAAGAATACAGAACAAACTACTATGCTACTGGGACCGCTATGCTATAAGTTGCAACATAATAAGATGCATGACTCATCTGATGCAAAACTTCTCGCTGAAGAGCATCTCGCTCTGCTCTCACCTCTGCAAGTTGCTAATCTCGCTCTTCTCTCACCTTTGTAAGTTGTCGATCGCATTCAGCTCTGATCTCAACAATCTATTGGTCTCGCTCTGCCGGCTGCGTTTGCGCCACTATCAACTGTGACTGCAAACCTATCATCCTTGCCCTCAAAGACCGTACTACGTTTGGTACTGCCTACTCTCTCCCCATCTTTGCCTCCCTGCTCATACCTCCGCTACCTAACCTATCTAGGAGCCTCTCTCTCCTCCTCACCTCCAACTTTTGCTGCCCTAGAACCGCCAGCCTCAACCCCAACAACTCCTAAGGATCCACCCTCCCCTATCTGTCATTGTCAACCTCGCGTTGTTTCCCTGCTACTACTAGCACCAGGATCACCTCCTGTCCACCTAGGTACATCTTCTCTTTGTCCCTGTACCTACACCCATCCCTGTACCTGACCTAGTACATGTGCCTGTGCTCGAGCATCCTCCTCAACCTCCTCTATAAGAGGCACATGCTCTCCAAGATCTGTAAACCAAGGAAAAGGATGTCTCTGAAACCAATCTCTATACTATGGCAATACCCCCACGTCTGCCACATCCTCTAGATAATCCCATCTCTGGAGTTGTAAACCTGCTAACTCATGCATGCTCAACGCATATGACAGTCTCGGTACCCATCCTCGTCTCTCCTCCTCCCCATATCTAGCATAGGTTGTGAACTCCTGGGATATACTATGCGGTCTCCCATACTGTCCCATCACCCTAATACTACAAATCGCTCAATAATAGAAGCCAATCTACCAATCAGAGGTCGATTCATAAACATATATTTCCTCTATTCTCTCCAATCATCCCATAGATCTAGACCCATATACGATCTCCATACTAAAGCGATCAAATCATCCAACTGCCTCCTCCAAAAGTCAGGCTTGCCCAGGTGGGGCTGTGTAACATAACCTGAGTAACAGCATACAATAGGTTGGTGTGCCTCCCGTAAATCATCTACAATAGGTCTGCATATTGGGATATACTCCTATACCCATACCTGCAAAACTAAGACACTTGTTTCCATGCTCTTTCCCTCACGATAGATAATCTCATGCATCTCATGGTACATGTGAGTGAATAAGCATGATCCCCACCCTAATCTCATTGGATGAGTCAACAACCTCTCTAGCATTCTGCCCAATCCACATAAAAATCCTTGTTGTCCTCTATCAGGCATCACAAAACAACCAATCATGCTAGCCAAAACGCAAGCCAAAGGGTACTCTGCACCATACCTACTCATCAAATTGTCCCAAGTGATAGTGCGATCAAGGATAGTCTCATCATGGAATATAAGTCTAAGAGCCAAAATACCTGATCATGGAGTAGAATCATAATCTACCTTATCTCCAACAAACAGAATCCTCAATATTCTATATATATCCTCTGACATGATGGTCATCTCTCCAACTGGTAAATGAAAAGTGTTATGCTCAAAATGAAAACACTCAACTAATGCGATCAGTATACTGTGATTCACATGGATATTGAGTGTTTGTAACAAATATCCAAATCCACACAACCCTATATGACCTCTTTGTGCATCTGATATATCACGCATTAATCTCATCGTCGGTAAAAATATACACCAAAAATGAATATCTGACAACTGAATCTATAAAATTGACCACACAAATCATCAGTACATGACCTAATTTGCACTAAGAATATGTTGAACATGCTAAAGAATCCAAAATTATAACATTCAAAATAAAAAATTGCTCTTTAGACCTTCAAAAATACTTGTTGTTTTCCATACGAGTTACCACAGACATGTAGCAACTCGTACGAGCAAACACTACGAGTCGAATGATTAAACAGTCTAATATGACAAATAGTATCATGTCGCACAACTAAATGGTCTCTTATGACCATACTCATACGAAACAAGGGTAAACAGCAAGCGACAAACCCTATATGCCCATATGATAAAACAAAAAAATTCAGAAACTCGTACGATAAAACGTATAATACCGTACGATAAAATGACAAATAAGACTTCAAACAGAAATAAAAATGAAAAATTCAACAAAAAATCAAAAAATCTAAAATTTAAAAGGTTAAAGATCGATCACTTAATATTGGGGCGTAGTTCCGCGGTTGATTATGTCGTCTCTGGCACTCGAATCGATGCTCTTGAATCAGAATTGCCATTTCTTCGTAGGAGGTTTTTTTCAAATTATTAACTTTGAGAGGTAAAAATGAATTGGCAATGATACATTCAACCCCTTATATAGCTCAAACCCTAATTTTCAAACTTGCTCCGATGGACATAAAATTTCTACCCTTGCCTAAATCGAGTGTCTTGAGTCCATTTTTGGGATCGAAATTGAAATCTGACATCAATTTTCTACTCGAAATTTCACAATGTTGACCACTTAGCACTTTCATCCTCAAGTCATTTTTTGAATCATTTTACGCTCAATTAAACTATGATCTCAAATTAATTCGTACATCAATCTTCATGCTCAAATAATCAGCATCGCTATATCTTTTTAATCTTTTCAAAATTACCTATAATCGTTGTATCCTCGCTATCTTTCGATTTCGCTCCTGAGGGGGCATACTCATTACATCTTTTCAGCAATTATCATCATCTAAAGTCGAGAAAAAATTTTGAATCTTCATTTTTAAGCCAAGCGAAAATCCTTTCAATCAAAGAAAATCAAATAAACCTTGTTACTAGGGGTATCTTAACTAAATCATGTCGTATCAAGTTGAGATTCTTCAATGTCAAATAAAGAAATCATAGGGGCGTATCAATTTTTTTGTCCTTATCTGAATCAATCTGCAAATCAATGTTCAGTTTTATCACATCAAATCAAGCTGGACATTTTCTCTTGCTAAATGATTCTTGTTCAATCAAGTTCTGGATCGATTTTATCACTTTGCTCATTCGGTTCTTGTTCAATCAAGTTTAGAATTGGTTTCTCTCACTTTGCTCAATCTAGTTCAATCAAGTTCTAGATCGATGTTCTTTTCTTGATCCATCAAGTTCAAGAACGGTATCTCGCTATTTGTCGATCCTAGTTCAATCAAGTTCAAGATCGGTATCGCTTTAATCAATATGTTCAGTTTCATCGCTTCAAATCAAGCTGAACATCTCGCTCTTCATCAATTTGTGAGCTATCAAGTTAAAAACTGATATCTATTTGACATCAACTATTCTTTAAACCAACGCGTTGCTCGCACATTAATTCAAAGAGGGGCAAATGTAATACCCTAAAAATGGTCACCAAAACCATGGGCCCCTAATCTCGACAACATCACCAAGGTCCTAACCAAAGGCAATTAAATCAACCTTAAGCACCTAACTAATTAATTATTCAATCATTAATGTTACATGGCAAATAAATCACTCTATATTAATTAAATATCTATTTAATTAATTAATCATTCCAAGTAAATCATTTTGATCAATTAGCCTAGTTATTTAATTAAATATCCTAGCATATTTGATTAATAAATAAAATTGTCATTTAAATCACAAAAAAAAGGAATTAATTTAAAGAAAAAGAAAAATTAATTTACAAAAAGAGATTTATCACAAAAAGAGGAATTAATCTGCAAAAGGAAATAGAAGAAATCAAACTTAAGATATTTATTTTTCTAAAATTGAGATAACTTGAGAAATCAAAAAAGCAATTAAATTGAATTAATCATTTTCTCTAAAATTAAAACTCAAAGCTTTTCTTGAGGAAAGAGGTTCAATTGCATTGAATAGGCTTTTTCTAAATAAAAATCTTGAGAAAATTAAAGAAATGTGCATGGAATCACCTATTTTTATCTCAAGTGCATGAAATCAACTAAATTTATCTCCAATGCAAACTTGAACTTATAATCTGAATGCATTCAATCAAGCTATAATTGGAATCTATCTCAAGATTAACTTAATCTGATCTCTCAATTATTTCAATTATGCTTTTCTTGAGAAATCTCAACCGCTCATTGTTAATCGATCTTGACCATTGCTCTCTCTTTTGAGTCTCTATAAATTCAGCCTTCATCTCTCATTCAAAACACCCTAGAGATTTATTGTTATTGTGCATTTTTTGCTCTAGAGTCATTGAAAATATTGTGCTTTGAGATTATTGCATCTTAGTTTATCTTTTGGCATACTTAGTTTAATCATGATTGCTTGAATTCGTTTAGTTTATTATTCATTCATCTAGCTTATTATTTATCTAGCTTAGTATTCATCTATCTAGCTTAATCTTGCATACATTTAGCTTAATCTTGTGCTCATATAGATTAAATCCTTCGTCTCAGTGTAGTCTAGTCACTGGTATTACTTAGACAAATTTGAGAGAAAGTCTATACTCGCATCTTTTAGAAGGCAATAGGTCGATTTGTTATGGTTTTTATATTCATGATTATATTTGTCAAACCATGCATGCAATGACTTAATTGAAGCGTTGTGTCTTACAGCTTGCAGATCCTTATTCCAACCATAAAACAAATAGAATCTTCATACCTCTTTACAACATATGTCGGTATCCTTTCTCTGTCATGCATTCTTTTTCTGGAAATCTTTGAAATATCCCTAGATTGTCTTATTAAATTCATTCCCAAGCATCCTGATACTATTCTTGATTTGCAGGGATGTTGGTGTATCATTAGACCACTGTATTTCACCTACACCGGGAAATAAATTCTGAAAGTAGAAAAATAAACCAACAATCAACTGTCAAAATTTAAATTTTTGCCTTTTGTCCTTCTTAATTGACTCCAGATTCAGCATCAACTATTCTCTTAAGGCTTTAGAAAGATCATATTCTGCATTGTCCTTAATCATCTGATAGGCAGTGTGAATCGCAAGATAAGGAATATTTTTCATCCGGCTAGAGTGATAAACCCTATGGCCAATGACCATAGATACATATTTTACTTCAGGATCTTCAATTTCATTTACAATCATATCTCATCCATCCCATCTAGATTTTGTTAGTTAGTCACATCATCCTTAGGGATTGATCTCAATGCAGGGACTCCACTGGTTGCCCACAATCTGGTGACAACATGAAAAGCCTCCTTGGTAATCTTATGCGGTATATCTAACCACATAAACTAATCATGTATTCTTCTCAAGACATATCTAACATGCTCTTCCTCAAAATCATCCAGAAAATTCAATGCATGGTGCAAACCTTTATCGGTAACCCATCTGAATTGTTCTTTCAAAATTCCTTCCTTATCACACATTAACTTGTACTGATTAAAGATAGAAAAAAAACCTAAATCTTCCAATATATAGTGAATATAAGGTCTAACATCTTCCATATGTAGAACACCATAAGGAACATTGGATAGGGCTCCAGCAGGATCAGTTTCGGTTGATTTGTGTGGATGCCTCTTACTCTTGTCGAGGCCTTACAGATACATCTACAATATGTGGTGTATCCATTGCGAAAACTCAAATACGGATTGAATCTTTCGATAAATACCTTTCAACTTCTTCGCAACTAGGGTTTCCTGTCTGAACTCTCTTTCACCAATTCACTTCTTCCCAAATGTTCACAATCAACTATCAAATTTTGCCAAGGCAATAGTCAAATTCTCTTCTCTACCTTAGTCACTCTGCAAATGTGCACTCGAGAATGCAAGGTGAGAAATGAAACTCTAAAAACACCTTTTATTTGTCATTACAAACTACATTAAATGCTATACCCGATTGAACAAACCCTAGACACCATTCAACCCTAAAACATGCTACCGGTTTCTAAGACACATCCAACATACTGGTTTCAACTCAAAATCACTTCATAATAGTATAATACATCAAAATATGTAGATTTAACTTATCGCACATCCTTCAGGGGGTACGAAAATAGATCTGACAATAAGCTCCCCCTAAGATTTAGGCATAGCTTAGTTTACCAATGAGGGATTCTCCACACTAGGTGAAGAATTAGGGACTTCCGCTGGTTTCTCATCACTCTTCTTTCTCCCGATATTGTTCATTTCACTCCTGATCTCCTCCACATCAACCTTCTTCTTCCCTTTCCAGTCAACAAACTGATTTACCGATTGGTTCATTCTTGCTTTGCAAAAGCTTGCAATATGTCCTGGTTTGTGACAATGATAACATGTCATTCCAGATGCTCTCCAAGGCCCAGCATTGCCTCTACCAATTGTTCTTATGTAATTTATAGCTACATGTCCATAGTTATGACAAATAGTGCAAATCACATTCCATTTGTTCTCCATTTCATAAGGACTAGACCAGTTTACATAAGGTTTCTGCCAATTAGTGTTTCTCCGATCATTAAAAGATCTCTACCAATCACCACCAGACCTCTGATTCATGTAAGGTCTCTGATTATTCATTCCAGACTTGCACTCAATAGCTCTATGCCCATACTTGTTGCAATTGTAGCAATAACCATTAAAAGTGCTAGGCTTATATCCATCATATGTATTAGGTCTATAACCATTAACAACATTGGATCTACTTCTACAAACATTAGCAATACCTATCTTATGATAGTTAAAGCATACTAGTTTGTAGGATTTCTTACCAGTGTTCTTCCTTGTCTTAGGTGCAGATTTGTCTTCATGCATGGTGTCCTTGGTACTGGATGGCTCTCCTTTCTCAAAGGCTATGTATCCCAAGCCATGTGTATCTCCCTTGTGCCTTTATGACTAGATCTACTCACCAAGCATAGTAGAGCTCTTGTATTTAGTGTGTAAGTTGTCTCACTGCCCTCTAGTTAGTGAGGCGTTCAACTTGCCCTCAGGATTCATGACAAGGCTTTCTCCCACCTCCCATGGATCAGGGTATATCTGATGTTTGTAGTAGGCATTGATAGCTTGAGCTTTTGATGCAACGACAAACACACCTAACTGGTATAAGAGTTGTTGCTCATGGGTTTGAATTTTGTAGGTCTCGTTAAGGGGGGGATTGTAAGTCCTCTCGCTCCCCCCTAGTCAGTGAAGCGTTCAACTTTCCCCCAAGATTCGTGACAAGGCTTTCTCCCACCTCCCATGGATTTGGTTATATATGGCATTTGTAGCGGGCATTGATAGCTCGAGCTTTTGATGCAACGGCAAACATACCTAATGGTTTGATGTCAATCAAAATAGAAGATTGACTAGTATGGGACAAGTGTTGTTGTATTGTCATCAGTGACAACTAGGTGACCATCTTTATGCAGAAGGTAGAACTAGTGTGTACTGGTATGCTAGAGGTCCAGTAAAGTGACCACTCTATAAAAGGGTTGTTGATATAGTGTTGCATACAACCAGAATGAAGAGATTACATGATGGGCATTGATTGTGCTAAAGTGGCAGAATGCTATTTGGTTCACATCAACACCGGAGGAGAAGTATGAGCAGGCCACCAGATTGCTAGTGTAAGGATAACTAGTAGGACTCCCGCCGGATGAAGAAGCTATCACAAGCTAGGTGATAGGTTGACAGAGTATGTTTCCTCTGTGTGCAGGATGATATATGGAAAACCACTGGGACATATGTCATGTTGAAGATGTATCCTCCCCTTAGTAAAGTCACACTTGTACCGGCATAATGATTCCCTGAGATAGACAAGTGATTGAATATAGAGACCGGATGTACAAGTGGAAGATGAGGAAGCCTCAAGAGCATGAGATTATAAATGGACACCAGATAAGCAAGTGAAAACAAGGTGTGCTACTAGGACATTGAAGGAAGAATGAGAAGTTGAGATGGTGTGTTTGTCATCCTAACAAACCAGTTGAGAGGAGAACCGATTTGATGAAGGATGCTAGTAAGTCTACAAGAATATATATGGTGATACCAGGATGTTGAAGGAAGGTTGATGGAGAACAATTGGAGTGTGATGACTTGGTGTCATCAATGTGTCTCACCGGAAAGAAGGAAAGTATGTTGTCCACCGGCAGACACATCTACCAGAATATGCATTGGTGATGGTTGACATATTATGTCAACCGGTGAAACATTAGAGAAGAGATAAGGAAGATAAGGCTCTCACCTGATAAAGACAAGTGCAAAAAACTGAAAGATAAGGAGAGTTGTCGAAGTAGCTATGGTGCTAGAAAGTGAACATATTTACAAAGGTATTTCACCGCCAGAGCAGTGAAGTGCAGACATAAGGGTTACACCGACAGGTTAGAAAAGGTGATGGCAGGAAGGATAACTGGCAAGGTAGTTAGTGCAGGTAGGGTTAGTGAGTCGGTATGGGCCTACCAGTTATGTGTGTGGTCGGTGACCGAGATGAACCGATAGAGTAGTGTGATGAGGTGGATACCAACTGTGATGCCACATGGAATTGAGGTGGTGAATATGTAGAGGTCGGTGATGTCTGGTGTCAAAGAGGTAGTTGTGATTGGTCGACATAAAATGTTGATTGCGACAATCACGGAGGAGTTGCAGAGTGTGTGGGTCGATGAAAGACAAACGACAGAGGAAGATCAGGAATCTATTGGTGCCATGAATGATGTCTGATATCCAACTACAGATTTACCGCAAGAAGGAAACAGCTGGATCATAAATGTGTCGACTGATTTCGAGGCTAAAGAATAGGGTTACATTTGTTATTTTTAGAAAATATGCATTGGATGATGGAAAACACATACTGATGCATTCCTCTAATGCATGTGATCGATCCAAGGCAGATTGGATCGGATCTAATGAAGATTTGATCGGTGGAAGAAACCCTAACCGCCTGAGATTTGAATTGGATTTTGGAAGGAAAACCAGGTTATAAATAAGGAAGCCAAAATCATAGAAGGTTGTTGTTGAATAGAAGAAGATAGGGTTGCTACATGTGAGAGAAGATCAGTCAAGTGTTCATCAAGGAGATAGAGAAGAGATTGAATTTGAGGGAGAACAAGATTGAAGTGTTCAACCGGTAGAAGAGTAGAACCGGTAGTGTTCATACTGGCAAAATAGAAGAAAAGGTAACTGCAGAGAAGGTAGGCATAGAACCGGTTGAGTGTAGTACCAGTGGAGAGAAGTAGAGCAGCTGAAAGAAGTGAGAACCGGCAGAGAGAGAGAGGTGAACCAGTAAAGTAGCAGCAGCAAAGAGAGGTGTACCTTGTAGCTCCTTTGGGTTGGTGTCCATAAATTAGCAAGGGTTGTAGCTCCTTTAGGTTGTAGCCCATAAATCAGGTAAAGGTTGGTGCTCTAAATCAGGGGTTGTAGCTCCTTGGGTTAGTGCCCTAAATAAGGGGTTGTAGCTCCTTGGTTTGGTGCCCTAAACTTTGTAATCGATTTGATTGTGATGTTGGACTGGAGTAGTTGACTCCAGCAGCATTGCTCACCGAGGTTTTTCCCATATTGGGTTTTCCTTGTACATGATAGTGTTATGTGATGTCCCTTTGTGTGTGAATGCATTTGTGTTTGGTCTCCTCACTAACTGGTAAGTCTGCATTGAGTTAGAATCTATTAACTGGTATGCTCATCTAGAACAGTTAAAAGGAAAATATTGAGAACCATTTATTCACCCCCCTCTTAGTGGTGCATTGTGTCTAATAATTGGTATCAGAGCATAGGTACCCTGTTTATCAAGCTTTCTCTCGCTTGGGTAGATTTTGGCTTAAGGACACAATGGTCTATTTAGTGTCAAACCCTGCTCCAATGTTGAATGGATCAAACTATTCTATTTGGAGTTGTAGAATGGAAGTCTACCTATCCTCCCTAGGCTATGATGTTTGGATGGCATTTGTTGATGGTCTTCCTAGGAATGTTTGTCCTCCCACTGACACTGAAGAAGAAAGAAAATGCATGTGCAATGAAGAAGCATTGAAGGCCATATTCAGTGGGCTCACCGGTGATGTATCCTCACAGGTGGATAAATGCAGATCGACAAAAGGTCTATGGGATAGACTGAAGAAGCTTTATGGAGATGAACCCTGCACTATTGGATCAGCTTGTGAGAGTGAGAAGAACACTGCCGAAGATACATGTGCAGATGACAAAGGCAGATCAGAGTGTTGGAGTAGCAATGGTGATGAGGAGACTCATCTCTTCATGGCCCATGAGATGGACATTGAGAATCACACATCAGAAGGGGATAATGTAGATAGATCCCACCAGTATAATGATGTGTTTGTCAGCGACCTTGAAGAAGATGAAGAAGAAGGAGACAAGGTAGATAGATCTAGTTGGCAAGATCTTTTTGGAAATGATGATGCAGAAGTAGATCTTAAGTGTGAACTAGTAAGTGTTCTAGAAGAGCTACAAATTGTTAGAAATGAATTTAAAAACTATAAAAGATCAGTTCATGAGGATTGCAGCCAGTTGAGAACCTGCCTTGAAGAATCAAACCAAAAGGTTGGTTTATTGACCACTCAATTACAAGAGGCAAAAAGATTGACTAATGACTTGAAATCAGTTTTGGACTTCAAGGAAAGTGAAATGGAGATTCTAAGGAAAGAATACAAGTTGTTCAAGAATGTTGCTATTATGGAACAAAACCAGTTGGTCAATAGTCTTCAAGAATCAGAGTTAGCCCTTGCCAATCTGAAAGCACAAGTGGTTGATGCTAAGAATGTGAATGTGGAATCCAGATCAGATCTAAATACCAACAGGTGTAGGTGCAAAGTGTTAGTGCAAGAGGTGGAGACTAAAGGAAAGGAGTGTCATGCTCTTAAGGATGAAGTTGCAAAGCTCACATTAGAGTTGGATAAGTGCCAAGATGAGCTTAAACTGAGAAAGAAATATGATGGTGGCACTGAAGCCTTGGATAGGATGTTAAGCCTGCAAAAACATTCCAAGGACAATGGAGGACTAGGATGTGGTGCTGGTGAATGATCCACTAGCAAAGAAACTTCTCAAGAATACATTCAGTTTGTCTCCTCAAACAGAAAAGGCAAAGGACAAACCTTCACAGTCTGATATGATGCAAGAAGGAATCATACATATCCAAAAGGAAAAGGGAAGTTGAGAGAAGGTGACTTCACTAAAAGCAATAACATGAGAAGACAACACAAAAGACCTCCTCCCAGTAGAAGACAAGGAAATGTTGATGTCCACAAGATAAAGCATGTATGGGAAAAGGAGAAAATGGATGGAAGAGATGCAGAACGTGGACAATCCAAGATTCATACCCAGAGAAGCGGAAATGGAGACACTAAACCGGTAAGGTCTCCTCAAGCTTGGCAAAATAAATTTGTAAGTAATGTGCCTCCTCTTTCCGGTTACTATTTTGCATGCAAGGAATATGGCCATAGGGAAGATGAATGCAAAATGGTGTCTAGGAATAGATAGTATGTTCTTCCTAGACACAATAATGTCATATGTTGGAGTTGTAATGGCTTTGGTCATAAAAGTCATAACTATTGAAGAATTAACTTGTAGTCACATGACTATCGGTTTAGTAGCTATGCTCAACATAGAAATGGATATAGAGAATATGGGAGACAAAATATTGCATGGAACAAAAGTAGAAGAGATTTTGTTCCCATAAAATCAAGGGGCCCACTGGTTCTGACAGTAGGATATAATGGGATGGCTAGAAGAAGATGGTTTAACCGAAATGCTAAGAGATTCCCCAATCATGAAGTTGGGATGGATGTTGTGTGCTATTATAGAACCACTTCAATCTGGAAGTGCAAGGATCAATCAGCACGAGAAGAAGAAACCTGCTCCCTGGACTGAAAAAGGGGAAGAAAAGTGGGACCAAGCAAACATGGAGGAAGAAGCGGGAAAGTGGGACTATGGACCGACATTGTGCATTCAATGCATTGGTGATATCTCCTATGGCTTAAAGGAGATACAGGTCTAAGTGGGAGCTAAATGTTGATCAGATCATCCATCCCCTTAGTGAAAGTGGACAAGAAGAAGAACAAGTTGTTGCCAGTGAGATGAATGAGTAGCAGAGGTCATTGGAACCGCGAGATAAAGGTAAAGAGGAAAGTGTCTCGGGGTGGGGATAAGAGACTAGTATGTATAGCATGTTATCAGCATCAGTGTTGATCAGTGTTGAAGGTTATGTAAGTCAATGATGTTGAGGGATCATTGCAGTAACTCTGGTAGCCTGGATGGATGAGGTTATGTATCAAGTATTATTGGAAAGGACCTGAATGACATGTATTAGTCTGGTATCTAATCTTATGAGCATACATCTTTATGGGTCAACTGGTTGGATATGTGACTTGCAGTTGGCATTATGGTCATGATGATGGATGTCACAGGTATTGATGTGAGTCCCAATTTAGGACTTGACTGAATAAGATGAAGATCAGAGGTCTGTGTTTCAGGGGGAGTTCGAGGCCATATCTTCTGACTAATATCAGATATACTGAACATAGAAGCAGTTCAAGCATATGCTTGATAATAATGGAAAAGATATTTCTCATCTGACTATGGGTCATCAGTTGAAAGTAAGAAAATCTAGCAAACCGGTAGGATAACATGCACAAGAGAAGAAACTCATTCCTCAACTGGTCCTAAGCGAAAGAAGGAGAGAGAGATCGGGGTATGTTGTTAAGGGTTGTTTGGTACCTAAGCTTTCCATCTCAAGTGTTGGTGATTGAGACGATGTTGTGCATAATCTTCAAAGGGGGAGATGCACCCAGTAAAAAGGGTGAGAAATATTTTTGTCAGTGCTCGGTAGATACAAGGAGGAATGTTATCCTGATAGTTCCCTTTGTCATTGTTGTCAAAGGGGGAGAAAGATACTATAGTATACTAGATACTACATGTGTTGACATCAATGCCAAAGAAGTAAATTGTTGGCATTGTGTTATCGCTGATGTCAACTAGTATAGGATGTTACCAGTATCTCTGGCATTGATGTCAACTAGTGAACAAGAGGTTGTTGGCATTAGAGTTTGATGTCAATCGGAATAGAAGATGGACCGATATGGGAGAAGTGTTGTTTTGTTGTCATTAGTGACAACCAGATGACCATATTCATGCTGAAGGTAGAACTAGTGTGTACCAGTATGCTAGAGGTGCATTAAAGTGACAACTCTATAAAAGGGTTGTTGATATGGTATTACATACAACCGAAATGAAGAGATTACATGACAGGCATTGATTGTGTTGAAGTGATAGAATGTTATTTGGTTCACATCACTACCAGAGGAGAAGTATGAGCAGGCCATTAGATTGCTAGTGTAAGGATAACTAGTAGGACTCCCACCAGATGAAGAATCTATCACAGGCTAGGTAATAGGTTGACAGAGTATGTTGCCTTTGTGTGCAGGATGACATATGGAAAACCACCGGGACATATGTCATGTTGAAGATGTATCCTCCCCTCAGTAAAGTCACACTTGTACCGACATAATGATTCCCTAAGATAGACAAGTGATTGAATGCAGAGACCGGATGTACAAGTGCAAGATACGGAAGCCTCCAGAGCATGAGATCAGAAATGGACACTGGATAAGCAAGTGAAAACAAGGTGTGCTATTGGGACATTGAAGAAAGAATGAGATGTTGAGATGGTGAGTTTGTCATCCTAACAAACTAGTTGAGAGGAGAACCGATTTGATGAAGAAGGATGCTAGTAAGTCTGTAGGAATATATATAGTGATACCAGGATGTTGAAGGAAGGTTGATGCGGAACAATTGGAATATGATGACTTGGTGTTATCAATGTGTCTCACCAGCAAGAAGGAAAGTATGTTGTCCACCGGTAGATGCATCTACCAAAATATGTATTGGTGATAGTTAACATATTATGTCAACCGGTGAAACATCAGAGAAGAGATAAGGAAGATAAGGCTCTCACCTGATAAAGACAAGTGCAACAAACTGAAAGATAAGGAGAGTTGTCGAAGTAGCTATGGTGCCAGAAAGTGAACATATTTACAGAGGTATTTCACCACCAGAGCAGTGAAGTGAAAACATAAGGGTTACACCAACAGGTTAGAAAAGGTGATGGTAGGAAGGATAACCGACAAGGTTGTTAGTGCAGGTAGGGTTAGTGAACCGGTATGGGTCTACTAGTTATGTGTGTGGTTAGTGACCAAGCTAAACTGACAGAGTAGTGTGATGATGTGGATACCGATTGTGATGTCACGTGGAACTGAGGTGGCAAATATGGAGAGGTCAATGATGTCTGGTGTCAAAGAGGTAGTTGTGATTGGTCGACATAAAATGTTGATTGTGACAATCATGGAGGAGTTGCAGAGTGTGTGGCTTGATGAAAGATGAACGACAAAGGGAGATCAGGGATCTATTGGCACCATGATCGATGTTTAATATCCGACTGCAGATTGACCGCAAGAAGGAAATAGCAGGATCATAAATGTGTTGACTGATTTCGAGGCTAAAGAACAGGGTTAGATTTGCTATTTTTAGCAAATATGCATTGGATGATGGAAAATGCGTACTAATGCATTCGTCCAATGCAGGTGATCGATCCAAGGTAGATTGGATTGGATTTGATGAAGATTTGATCGGTGGAAGAAACCTTAACTGCCTGATATTTGAACTGGCTTTTGGCGAGAAAACCAGGTTATAAATAAGGAAGCCAAAATCATTGAAGGTTGCTACTGAATAGAAGAAGATAGGTTCGATGCATGTGACAGAAGATTATTCAAGTGCTCATCAAGGAGATAGAGAAGATATTGAGTGTGAGGGAGATCGACGTTGAAGTGTTCAACTGGTAGAAGAGTAGAACCGGTAGTGTTTATACCGACAGAATAGAAGAAAAGGTAACTGCAAAGAAGGCAGGCATAGAACTAGCTGAGTGTTGTACCGGTGGAGAGAAGCAAAGTATCTAAAAGAAGTGAGAACCGACAAAGAGAGAGGTGAACCGTTAAAGTAGCAATAGCAGAGATAGAGGTGTATCGATGTAGCAGAGAAGGTGTCTCACCGACAGAGTAAGGTATAAGAAATTGTTACAAGATTCATTTGTAACAAAATGATTACTTTTTTATTTGATGCTATCATTGTGATTGTTGAGTAGTAGCTCAGTGTAGGGGTTGTAGCTCCTTTGGATTGGTGCCCACAAACTAGCAAGGGTTGTAGCTCCTTTGGGTTGTAGCCCATAAATCAGGTAGGAGTTGGTGCTCCTTGGATTGGTGCCCTAAATCAAGGGTTGTAGCTCCTTAGATTGATGCCCTAAATCAGGGGTTGTAGCTCCTTGGGTTGGTGCCCTAAACTTTGTAATCGATTTGATTGTGAGGCTAGATTGGAGCAGTAGACTCCAGTAGCATTGCTCACCAAGGTTTTTCCCATCTTAAGTTTTCCTCGTACATGATAGTGTTATGTGATGTCCCTTTGTGTGTGAATGTGTTTGTGTTTAGTATCCTCACTAACTAGTAAGTCTGCATTGAGTTAGAATCTATTAACCGGTATGCTCACCTAGAACAGTTAAAGGGAAAAGATTGAGAACCATTGATTCACCCCCCCTCTTAGTGGTGCATTGTGTCTAACATAGTCAATATCTCATTAGCATCAGCCAACTCCTTACTAAGATCTTCATTCTTCTTCATAAGACTTTCTTTAAGAGACATAGCCATGTCTAGATCAACCCATATTTCTTCTTTTTCCTCATGAAGATGTGCATGCAGGGTACCAATTTCCCTGTTCAACTTTAAGATCTCATCATCCTTTTCTCTGATTTTATCTTTAGCAGTCCTCTTGGCTTCCATCTCTTGACTCATTCTGATGGTTAGGGTTTCCAACTCTCTTCTCAAAATTGACTTTTCATCATTCAACTTTTCCACCTCATTAGCCAATGCATCAATGTTTGCTTCCTTAGATGAATTGTTTTTACTAAGTTCCCACAACTGTTCAGCCAGATCTTTTCTCTTAGCCAATGAAGCTTTATACTTGACCCTTAACTCACCTAGGGCTTCTTCAGATTCTGCAAGAGTTAGAAAGCTCCCTATAACTCATATCCCCCATGATAGCCTTAAGGATCCTTCCCAAGCGATTAAGCCTTAAGGGAATTAGGCTCTGATACCAATTGATAAACTTATAATGCACTGAGATGGGGGGTGAATCAGTGCAAGCAAAAACAATATAAATTTGATCACCACTTTAACCAACTTGAAAAACAATAAGCATGCAAGAAATGTCACCACAAATGCAAACATTCAATAAAGCATGCACACATAACTCGATAATTTTTCACTTGGAAACCCAAATGGGAAAAACCACAGTGGAAATTAGTACCCACAAAATTTGCACTCTTTTGGAATGCACCTTATTAAAGGCCTAGCCCAATTAGGAACTTTACAATAATGCCCGGTTAAGAGAAAACCCTATTAGGAATCACCTGGTGAAGGGATTTTAACCTCAGCCCTGTTAGGAGTAACCTTGCTAAAGGATTTAAACCCAAACTAATGAGTCACCCGGTGAAGGGATTTTAACCTCAACCCTATTAGGAGTAACCTTGCTAAAGTATTTAAACCCAAACTAATGAGTCACTCAGTGAAGGGATTTACAAGATCATGCCTGTTAGGACCTACCCAGTTAAGGGATTTCAGTACTGCTACAACTGTTAGGAAACAATAGGTAAGTGATATGCATATAGCACCTCTATGCCTAATAGATCTGCTTTAGTTCTACTTCAATCACTAACTAAACATTAATACAGAGCTTCACCTTCCACCACACAATCAAATTCTCATTCTAGATCCTTCTTCTGATATATCATCACACAATATTCATCTTTTTATAAACAACTCTGCTAAGTCGGCAAAATAACCTTGGAACAATTTTCTAGGTTCAATGTATCTAGACACTCTTGCACATAACGCTTTACTCATGTCGGCCACATACATCATAACTCAAAAATAAAACATTAAGTCCATCGGTTTACCGATCTAAGTAACTCTGCTCTACTGGTTAACTGTTCTTCCTGATTGACTACTCAGTACATTATAACTCGCTCCAAACTTCGAATCTATTGATGTGGTTCCAGTCAGAGACTCCTGCCAATGTCATGAACATACATTCCAAACTGCAACACCTAACTCATCATCGATCTACCATACCGGTTGCTTGATCATGGCACTATCCCTGTTTACCGGTTAGCTGTCATGTTTGTCGGTTTACTGTATAACTTTTTCCTCTATCGATTGGACTAAATGACTTAGATGACTGACAAAACATGGTTGCCATCAATAACAACACAAAACAAGTCATCAATCAACCTATTACATCATATCATCATCATCAAGCCAACAATGACATCATGCTAAGCCTACAACATTCCTAGTTATCTTTGATCATTGTACCAAATCATCGATTCAACAATAGGGTGAGACCAAGGAGAACAATCCTAGACTAACAAGTTCGTAAATAATACCTATTGACACATCTTAAGTAAGAAACTAATAGTTGATAGATTAGATATAATTCAATCTACAAATAGAATTTATTCTAACACATTTCTTAACAACCTCTACCACAATAAAATCGACATCCAATTTAGTTCTAAATACCAATTTTTAAAAAAAAATTTCAATCCATTTATGTCACTTGACTTAATTGCAGCTCAATAATCTAGAGCAATTATTTATATTATCTATTTGCATTTATTTATTTATCTTAGTCTTGGATTTAATTAGAGGCATATTTTTGTTTCTTTCAATCTGTACTTGAGCTTTGGTATCCATTAACCAATGAATAGATGTCAAGTTCTTGGGGAGGCATCTACCGAGTGGAAAGAAACCAGATGGTCGGCTCCCATTCTCCGTGTTATTTTTACTTTAAAGAAAGTGATTTAAAGTGACAATTATTAAAAGCAATGTGTCAATGCTGGCGTACATTTCTCAAACTAGTCAAAAGTTATGATCAAATTATTTTTTAGTGGGTGGTACTGGTGATTCCTTGGCATAAATTATGTTGCTCTTGTCTTTTGTTTCTTAAGGTCGGTTGAAGGAATATTACCCACAGTACACCCAACAAAACTCGGGCATATAAACACAAAAAGAAGTGAACACGGCTCCAAAGTGGTAGAGAAGAAGCACAACTTCTGCTAAGAACAATGGGATGGGAGAATTTTCTCAAAGCAGTTGCATATAATATCAGCATTTTTGCAGGGTGTGTTCTTCTTAGCTTATCTTAACCCTCAAATTATGATTTTATGCATTTCGAATTCATTATTTCTGTAGATCAGAGTTTAAACATGGAATATATGAAGATTTTCTGAATTTGGTGTTCTTGTTTTCCAACGTGCAGGCCTGTGGTGACACTAATGTACCCTCTGTAAGTACAAAACTATATCTTATCCTTTATAAGCCCTCTGGGATGTGTTCACATTACTTTCAGTAAAACGAATTGCTAGATCAAATCAAAATGTAGCTATTTTGTTATTTTTATGTGCATGGTTGCTGATTTGGTGAGGTTTCTAAATGTAGTGAGCTTTTGCTGCTTTGGCAGATATGCATCCATTAGGGCTATAGAAACTCCATCTCAGCTTGATGATCAGCAATGGTTGACATACTGGGTTTTGTATTCATTCATTACCCTCTTTGAGCTTACCTTCGCTAAGGTCCTTGAATGGTAAAAATTCTCATTTCTAACTATTTTTCTCAATGAAATTATAATATTGCCTTTTCAATTAGGGGAAAAAGAATATGAGTTGAATTGGGTTATAATATTTTTAGTTTGTTTGGATATCCTTACGCCGGCTGCCTTTCTGGCCTTATCTGAAACTCGTTACTACCTATGTTCAACGGGGCGGCTTTTGTATATGAAAATTATGTGAAAAAGTTCGTTCTTAACCCTAAATTTGATTCTAGGTTCAATCCTGCGCAGAAGAAAATCGTGAACATGAACCCTAGCACAAGAGGAGTTGTTGAACGTTTCATTGAACAAAATGGGCACGACGCATTTGATAGACTCTTCGGGAGGGTATGTCTTCAGATTCTTAGAAACCTTTAAACCCTTGAAAACCCTCATATACATGTTTTACCATTGTGACAAAGCGATTTAGTAACTCTCATGCCAACTATCTTAGTGAATGCACAGAGTACTATTTGGCCGAAAAGCAGGGTATAACTCTTCGTTAAGGCCTAATTATGTCGAAGGCGTCTCTTATATGAGATGCACCGGCTGAATTTTGAAATCAATGGCTCAAATTTCATAATACCCAATGCAAGATCATTGGCAAAAATTTATCCGTTGATTTTGTTTTCAAGCAAAAGGTGTACGTAAGCAGTTTGACTTTACAGAGGAGCTGGGATTCAAAATTTGCCTCAAAAGTAATGTATGATGGTGACACGTTCACAGAAGAAAGGACGATGGCGGATTAGATTGTTGCTTGTTGCTCCCTATACAAGCCTTTATGAATTGCTCGTACCATAAGCATACAACCACTTGCAAAATGTTTAGCAAGATTTTTACCCATATCATCGCCTTAATGTACTATTCAAATCTCTGACAGCTTTTTTTTGCAATAGAGAACTAATTTTTTTGTGATTTTTTTCGTTTTCGTCTATTACTTTTAATCACTTTGATATATTGAAAGGAATGTGAGAAATAATTTGCAAACCTATGTTTCTAATTTAATTAAAAAAAATTGCCTTTTAATTTACTTTATCATCATGGCCTTAATGGGAGCTAAAAATATATTTCATGTTTTATATAATATAATTATTAAATATATTTTTTACTAAATTTTATATTTTTAATTGTTAGATATATTATATATTTAATGTTATAAAATATATATTATATAAAAAATAATGTATAATAATAATAAATGTAATTTTATTATAAATTTAATATATCAAAAATATAATTAAATATTTTTTATCAAAAAAATATGTTTTATATAATATAATTATTAAATATATTTTTTACTAAATTTAATAGTTTTTAATTATTAGATATATTATATATTTAATGTTTTAAAAATATATATTATATAAAATATAATGTATAATAATAATAAATGTAATTTTATTATAAATTTTTATATATTAAAAATACAATTAAATATTTTTTATCAAAAATAAAGACATTAAATAAAACCATATTATAATATATAAATAATAGATTTAATATTTACTAATATATATATATATATATATATATATATATATATATATATATATATATATATATATATATATATATATATATAAATATAATATGATAAATAGTTTTTTATATTCATTATTCAATATGACTAGAAGTGAGTCATTTAATGGAATATCTATTTGTTAAACTATGTTCATTTTTTTCCTCAATGCATCATTGACAACTTGCTACAATATGTGTACAATATGGCCCACAGATTTATATGAATGATGTGTAACACAAACCAATGAATGGTCGTCATTGTAGAGGCCACCGTGTCTCCATCCAATGGACATGCTCTACCTCTTTTTTTTAATCTGACAATCACAAACGAGACACTATCCACGATCGAGTAAATGAAATATGTAAGGAAACCCATTGACAATATTTTGGGTTGATTTAATTATTTTTATTTTTTTTTAATCATTTATTTTAATATTTGTTATATTGTAATATATAATATATAAGTGGTTAATTTTAATATATATTATATGAAATTTTTAATAATATTAATAATAATTATCATGCATATATAAATTGAATTAAATCAATCATAAAACTATGAATTGATTTTTTATCTTTTTAATAGGTTTAATTTTAGTTCAGATTTAAGTTTTATTTTTTTAATTATTTATGTTATTTTTTATGAAATTGTGAATAATAACTAAAAGTAATTAGAAATATATAAGTTGAATTAAATAAATCATAAAATTAAGAATCAACTTTTTAATCTTTTTAATAGGTTTGACATTAATTTATATTTAAGTTTGAAATTAATTATTAATGTCTTTTTATGGAATTACAAATAATAATTAAAATTAATTAGAATTAATATAATTTTTAATTATTTGTCTCATTATCTCTACTTCTATCTTATTCACTCCATCTCTGCTACTCTTTATCTCTCTGCTACTCTTTATCTCTATGTCTCTATTTCTCTCTCCCCTGTAACTCACTCTTTCTCCTTCCCTCATTATCTCTCTATTTCTATACCTCTCAGTCCATCTTCATATCTTTCTCTACCTCTATTTTAATATCTCTCCCTATCTCTTTCCCTATCCCTCTCTATCTCTTGCCCTCTATCTATATCTCTCCCTCTTTTCCTCCCTATCTCTACAACCTATTCTCTCTCTTCCTCCTCTACCTATCTCTCTCCCTTTCTCCCCTCCCCTCTCTCCATCTTTCCTCATCTCTCTTCTCACTCCCATATCTTGATCTTTCTATCTCTACATCGTTCTCCCTTTCTCCTCCCATATAGCTATATCTATCTTTTTCTCTTCCCATATATCTCCATCTCTTCCACTTTCTCTCTTTCTCTCCCCCTCTCTTTCACTCCATCTCACCATCTATATCTCTCTATATCTCCTTTTTCCTCTATATCTCTCTATCTATTTCTCCCTATTTGTCTCTATCTTTATCACCTCCTCTACCTCTCTCTATCTCTAGATATCTATTTGTCTCTCTCTTCTTCTATTTCTTGTTCCATCTCTCCATCTATTTATATCTCATTGTTTCTTCGTCTCTCTCTACCCCTATATTTTTTTGTCTCTCTACCTCTCTTTATATATCACTTTTATTTCTATCTCTATATTTCTATGTCTCCCTCTATATATATTTATCTCTTCCATCTCTACATATCCCTCTCCCCACCCCCTCTTTACCTCGGACCCCTCTTCTTCTCTCCATGTCCCTCTCCATCTCCATTTATATTTTTGTCTTCCTCATTATCTCTATTTTCTTACCCCCCCCCCCTCTCTCTCTCTCTCTCTCTCTCTCTCTCTCTCTCTCTCTAGCCCTATCTTTCCCTCTCCATATCACAAACATAACATGAGCCTGTTGATAATGAATCCATATTTATAATCATGTTGTTTGTGCAACACATGTCTTAACGAATAAAAGATAGCTTCAAATATTCTCTCCATTTCTTTCCCTCTCTTTATCTATCACCATCTCTCCACCCCTCACTCCTTCCTATCTCCCCATTTATCTCTCCATCTATATCCCTCTCTCCCACTCTCTATATTTCCTTTTATCTCTATCTCTATGTCAATATATATATATATCTTTCTCTTTCTCTCTATTTCTCCCTCTCTATCTTCCTATCTATATCAATATTTCTCTCTCCCTTTAGCTCTCACTCTCTCTTAATACATTTGTCTCCCTCTTCCTCTCTCACTCTATCATTACATCTAGTTTTATCTTCCTATTTCCCCCATTATCTCTAGATAACTTTCCCTCTCTTTATCCACCCATCTTTCTCCCTCTTTATGTTTATCTTTCCATCTTTATATCTCTATATATTTCTTTTCATCTCTATCTCTAACTCTCCATATCTCTTCTTTCATCACTCCCTATATCTCAATCTTGTTATCACTTCATCTCTCTCTATCCCTATATCTCTCCCTCTCTCTACCTCTTTCTCTATATAGCACTTCTTATCTTTCCCTCTCTATATATGTATCTCTTCCATCTCTATCTCTATCTTCCACTCTATCTATATATCCTTGCCCTTCTCTCATGCTCTTCCCCATTCTATCTCTCCCTCTTTCTTGCTCACTCCTTATTGCAAACATAATATGAGTCTTTTGATAATGAAGCATCTATTATCTTTTTTATTTAGATTTTTTGTTTCATTCATGTTTGTATATTTGTAAGTGGATTCATAGTTGATTTGTAATCACTTCCCCATTTAGACCTTTGCTACACAAACAACATCATTTTCTAAATGTCCTATTAGATGATCTTGTGTACTACACAAATGTTTCCGAAAAATCTAGCAATTTTTTCCCTAATTGACCTTCCACACATATTCGGCGTACCCATTGCACACCAAGGTGCAATTGCTAGTTTAGCCAATTGACTAATTTTTGGTTTTCTTATACAATTTTAATTCACTCGTTAGCAAATTCTTATAAAGTAAATTTGCCGAGTTTCACAAAATTTGTTAGGATTGCCTAGTAAAATTATATGTTTGTTTCTTTTGGTAAGTCAAGTGGCCCTTGTCTACTTGAAGTGACAAATGACTCACAAACAGTACACCAAGTCTTGGTGAGTGTAACGCCTGTGATGCCATAAAAGAATGCGTCACCCGATCATACTGAGTGACAGCAAGCTCCATGATGCTTTAAAAGAATGATTGGACAATTTTGGCTGAATGAATATCCTTAATTTTTGCCTCCTACCCAGTTATTTTGGAAGATCTGATTCTGGTTCCTGATACCAATCGGCTAGTAAAACAATGAGAATTTTTTCCTATCAACGAAACATTTTTTTTTGTTGAATAATCCTTATTTTATCAAGACGTACGATTTACCATTCATTATAATTTGAACTTCTATGAGATTTTGACCGGTGTAGTTTTTGTAGATTTTATAAAGCTTGGGACTCAAAATTTTTCTAGTGGGTGTTGATGGGAATTTTTTATAGTGGGTGCTGCTGGGAATGAATATCATGAATTTTGTGCTAAAATGGGTTAATTTTTAAGTTCCGGAGTTTAGGAAAGCTCCTGGTCTCGTCTATTCCATAACTCAGGACTTACACCTAGCCTCCATGATTGCCTTGAAACCCTGGCAATTGCTGTGTGTTATGAGCACACAAAGGGCATCAATTCCATCGGCCGGGACTTGCACCCATTCTCCAAGAATGCTTTGACCTCCTGGGTATGCTCTGTCCTATGACTAGATCATGGCCCACAGTCATTTCAAGCTTCCAACGAAATAAGAGAACAATGGATGGTATTGAAAACAAGTTTAAGAATCTTGAATATTAAAGCATGCCTGCGCTTTTAGTTCTCAAGGTGTATTCCTGGTCAAATAAACTCGAAATTATTTAGGTAGCCAGACAAGTGATGCCAATTTTGGATTTTCCATTTTTCATAAATCCATGAGTTGGCTATCTAGCGTGGAAAGTGCACTGCATCAAAGATGCAAATCTATTTTGACAAGTATGGAGCCAACGAAGTTTATCAGTTGCATTTGAATACCAGATATCTTATGTTGTTTCATTAGTTCTGGTTCTGCTATGTTTTATATATGATTTTGTAAAGTTTACCTGGATAAGCTGCATGTATGTTAGTTACTTCTCAGTCCATACAGAAAAAAATTAATGAAACAAATAGACATTGCAGAAATTTTAATTTCAAGTACTTATACTACATAATTTTTTAATATGGCAAAACTGGATATTAACTAGCCTGATATCTGTCTCCATATATTGTCTTCTCTTTAATGTCTGGTATCTAATAATGATTGTCACCGTTCTGTACTATATATTCCATGGTCTTTACATACTAAAAATGTATTGTTTTTATGACTAAAAGTATTGATGTTTCAAGTGCTAGTTTTCTAACTATGTTATATTGTATTTGTTCCAGGCTGAAAAGGAAGGGAGATCTAGCATCATCGCAGAACATGACTATGATTATGACGAGTATTGACAGATATTGATCTTACAAAACCAATTGGATCATACATTGGATGTTGTCTGGAATTTGCTATTGGCATCACAAATGTGGCTGTAGTTCCTTCTCGAATGATCCCGTAAACTAACTAATTTCAGAACATCTTTTGGGTACAGAGGTTACAGATGATTTTGTTCTCTCTCTAATTTATGCTGTAAAATATTTTTCTGTTGTCATACTTGGATGGGTAGTGGTTTGCAATAAGTTCTTATGTCTGTTCTTAGTGAAATTGATTGAACAACTGCAAGTGCCTGTCTTGTTCAAAAGTAACATATTTGTGAATTTTACAGTAAGATTTACTAGTGTTGCAGTACAAGTGTTACTTTTCACCGTCGGGTAACAACTATGATTAGTCAGTTACTAATGATACTTATGACACGCTTGACACACAGAATTTTTTAATGAAAAGTGAATTTGATTTGATTGTAATTTGCCCCTCTTTAGAACTTCATCGGAATCTCAAACTTGTTGTAATATTTTCTGTTACAATTTTATTGCTGCATTATCTTTAGTACGCCATTCTTTTTTTACATGGTCTTTTCTAATACGAGTTAAGGGCGTTTTTTTGAAAGGGAATCAACCCTTATACATGGTCTTAATCTAGTTTAGTTGGATCTATTTTGTTAACTACCAACTGCATTTTAGTTTGGACTTAATGAAGTTTAGTTGGGGCTATTTTGTTAACTACGAACTGCATTTTGGTTTGGACATTCATTTTTTTATCATTTTGGTTTTTGGAGGTTACCGTGCTTGCTGCATGTTAGACTAGTACACCGTTCCTTGTCAAGGAGTCCTAGTGTAGATGAAGTGGAGTTGTTGCATGAAATATTTATTACTACCTACAAGTGATTTGGAGGTTTCCATTAACAGTAACATCCTTCTGAAAATGGAAGAATAGCACCAATTTTTTGGCTAAGCTAGAGTCATGTCTAATGGAAGGACTATTAGATGCTCTGTACCGCTAGCCATGTACTGATTACTCTGAATAATTACATTCCTGTGATTGTATGTCAGATTGACCTGATACGTGAAACTACTGCCTGAGCCAGCAGAGTGTCTTGTTAGTCAAGAAGTAGTATTGCTTTCTAAGATGACAAGCATTAGCATGACAGCAGACATAAAGCGCCAAACAGAAGATGTCAAATCTGCGAAGCCAAAGTTTCCAGAAGAGAAAGAGTCGATGCCTGGAAACATAGCAGCTCTTAGAATCTCTTAGAATCAATAGCTATCATGCTTTGAATGGTAAGAGATATTATAGGTAAATATGTTGCTAAATTGTGGAGGGACTTGCCCGATCATGGTCATATTTGTTTGTATTGTGGGTACGTGGGGGGTTCCATTTTTTGGTATGCGTTGCAACCATGGGAAACTCCCTAGGATTTACCGTAGCAGCACGGTTAATGGCCATATTAGTCAGAAATTTTCTGAATTAGGAGCTTAAATGATGTCAGGGCTCAAGTTTTGGCTCAAGTTTAGTTTTGGTAGGCTCAAGTTTTGCGAATGAGACCGCCTATGGCAGACAGCTACAGACAGCTACATGTTTGTCTAAAACCCCCTATCAGAATGTTTGTATAAATCCCTCTATCAGAATTTTTTTTTAATGATGGTAAAGTAAAAATTCCAAATTATGATGGTTAAATTTGAAGTTCCAATATTTTATACAATTAACGACTTACAGATTAACTAAAAAAAAATTATGATGGTTAAAGTTAAAGTTCCAATATTTTATAGAATTAACAACTAACTCATAAAGCAACAATTCTTTTATATTTATGTCTGTTTTTATTCCTTTAAGTGATTCACTCCCTTTTTATACACTGCAACTAGTTCTTTTGTGTTTCTTATCGTTGGTAACACGTCCAGTCATGGTAGTGACTTCTCAATAAAAATCTGGCATCTCGTCAACTAAAATACAAAAATCTCTTCTTTTTAGTGAGTATGAGTCGTGCTTCTTTTTCATCGTTGGTAAGACATACAATGCTGCGTTTCAACAACTTCTAGACAATTAATGGGTGGGTAAGGCATGAGTCATGTTGCTTTCTAGAAACTTCTAGACAATTAATGGGTGGGTAAGGCATGAGTCATGTTGCTTTTCAGAAACTTCTAGACAATTAATGGGTCAGTACATATTTGTTTTGAGCAAGAATATTTGTTATATTTCTTTTCAAATAATGACTTTTATGGATTAGCATGTGGGGTAATTTCCTTGGGCTGCAGAGGCTCAAACAAGGGGCCAATATTCTGTCCCTGAGCTGTTTGTTTTTGGTTTTTTATGTTATGTATGTTGATCCCCTTTTTGTTCGGGTGGGATCTTTCTGTCTTTTGAAGTGATCAGGCATGTTTCTTTCATGTTCTTCTGATTTCCTGGCTTGTACAAGGTTCGGATACCTTTCAAATACCTGCTTTTACTTAATCAAAACAAGGGGTCAATATTATGTGTGGATTCATTACAATGAGGTTAGGGTTAATGCTCTAAAAAATTTAATCTTCTCTAAAGGAGAAGGATGTGTGTCTATTTTTGGTTTCAAATTTAATTCCTGGTATGTAATGCAATCCATATTTATCCCCTTTTCTACACTTATCTATTCTTAACGTATGTAGTTAACCCAAAAATAATAAATTTTTTTAAAGGAGTAAAAATTTATTAAATTCAAAAAGACTTACAAAACACGGACCTACAGTCTAGCAAAGAAATAAATACAGTCTTATCCACCACAATTATTTGTTTGAGAGGCAAATGTTGTCTATCTACATGTCCTTGTTTCGACGTAAAGAATCTACAACTCTATTTTCGAGGAATGTGATAAAAGAAAATGGATTTGAAGGAAGTATTCAATCGAAGAATCTGTCGGATAACCAAAGCTAAGTGTCAACTAACATCATTCATTCATTCAACACATTCACCAACACTTTTTAATCAAATTCATAAGTAATCTTCTTTCAACCAAGAAAACCTCTCTTCATAGCACACAACATGGTGAGAGCCTATTCAACAACACTTGTTAATCAAATTCATAAGTAATCTTCTTTCAACCAAGAATACAACCTCTCTTCATAGCACACGACATAGTGAGAGCCTCTATATAATTATCCGTGCGGAACACTTTATAAATCGAAAAGCATAACTGAACAACTCTAGAACTATAACTATCATGACCAATGCCTCTACACAGCATTTCCTTTAGAAGAACAATTAGTATTTATCTTCAAAACGCCTAAAGGTGGAGACCATCAATCAAACCGATAAAAAATCAATCAATATTGATATTAACTATAGACTTAGATATTAAAGAACTTGAGTTATTGAGTTACCAATTACTAAAATGCAAACGTGATATTTTTTATTAAAATAAGCAGGAAAACAAAGGTGTTGGTCCTTTATACAAATAACCCCTAGGCAGCAAAAAAGAAAGGAAGCAAAACAAGGGTGTTGACCTTTAACAAACTAACCTCTTTTCATAGTGTTGGCAAGGGTTTGCCTATATCCTAGGTTTTGTCGTCATCTTTCAATTTTTGTGTTCTAGTTCATGTCATGATCAAGGTTCATTTTGGACAAGTTAGTTCTATGGTAATTTTTATCCTCGTCTTTAAATGTAAGGTCGACAGTTTGTAAAATGTGTACCTTATTGAGCTTATGTGAACCTATTTGAACTAGCATGAACTGCCTTGTACTTTTTGTTTTCGTTCAAGTCGGTTATTTCTTCTTTCTTTTCAATATAGTCTAGAGTCTTCTTTGATAAATACATAAACATGGTTGAACATGTGTGAACTAACTTGAACCTTTTTGTTCAATGGGTTCATGGGGTTCAATAAGGGAATGTTATGATTCATTTTGTACACCCAGAACTCTTCTTTCAAAGACAACAGCAAGCACCAACTTTTTCAAGGCACATGATTGGATGTTTGTAATCATGGAAAGTTAAGTTAATGACACACGTCAAAACAGTTGCAATGAGTGGAATGAGTGAGGTGACAGAAGTTAAGACATTGCATTTAATGCTTGTCATATCAAAATATTCGACATGTGTGAGGCAGATTTGTTTCCCAATGAATTTAAATTTTCTATACGGCACCGTTATAAGCGATGATTTTACTAGCTGAGTCGGTTTTTTTGATAAGGCGTTGGAGGTGGCGAGAGGTAAACTTTTTCTACAAGCATAAGGATTTCAGGAATTTGTTGACACAAGGTGAGTTCAATTCTTTCGTTTTCCTATTGGCTTTTACTTCTGATTTTGTTTTCTTGCTTGAGGAATCGTATTTTAATGGCTGAGTTAGTGAAAGTGAAGTTTGCATTTCATTTATTCAGAAATGTTGCTAGTCTAGAATGTGTGCATCCTGAATTCAGTGACACTTCCCCAAGATATTTTGACATGGGCAACCTCTTAGAGAGGTTAAAAAGTCAAATGTCAAAACCATTCATGACTGAGTTAGAAAATAGTGGTTTGGTGGAAGTTGCAGCCTTTTCTTTAACGATCATTTGTCCATAATTGGTGAGGGAATGCATCAATAGGTTTGATATTAGACACCAGTGTATAAGGAAAGATGATGGTCAAGTCTTGTTAACAGTGAACCAAGAAACACTCGTCTCAATATTTAGAATTCCTGAGAGGGATGCATAATTTCAATTTATACCTTCTCTCTTTGTTACAATATTTCATGCGAAGGCAGACAAGCATAGAAATGTTATTGCTAGAAGCTGGTTGATTAAACCTCATAGAGGTGGCTCTCGCTTACCGAAATCCTTGAATAGAGATCATGTGAAACCGTACATTAGGGATTTGATAGTTCTGTTGCATAAGGTTAGGGGAGTGGTCAATTCTAATCTATTCGCGGAATGGATGTATCATTTCATCCAAGTCATCTTAGAAGGAGCCTACTACATTGATTAGGGAGAGGTTATTGTAGAAGCACTCCAAGATCAATTGAAACAAGCGCAGTTCAGGGATAAGGATTTCTACATGTCTTCATATCTTATATTGTCTGGCATGCACAAAAGAATGGCAAGAAGTACCTTGAGCCCTAGTGTTTGAAGGAATTCGGATTTTTGAATTCTATCCCTGTTTTCAAAGTGAAAAGGCTTTGGAAAACTATAGGTGGGTTCATGATGTTTTTACTAAAAGAATGTTTGCAGAATTGACAGGAAATCTGGAAAGAAGGATTTCTGAAGAGGCTCAACAATTAATCAAAGTATACGAGAGCTACTATATTCAGTATCCCCACTTCACTTACCTTCAGGTGGGTGGTTTTGAGGAGGAACCCATGAAATGCCTCGGCATGCTTTTGATTGTTTTTGTGCTAGCAGAGCTTTGCAGGCAATTGGCACATGTGATTAAAAAGTATGCAGATTTAAGTGATCGTGAAGCCCTCTTTCCCCTTGAATTAGGTTCTTTTTCTTGCAAGTCATTTGCAGATGCAGCCAGTGTTAGAGTTGATTTAAAGAATTTCAAGTTTGGTTTCTATCAAGCTAGGAATAGTTTTGATAATAAACTCTTTGTTGTCCAAACCTTTAAATTAGGAAAAAGTTATGCTCCTTCTGCCCATTTGGAAGATTTTTGGGAGGACTGTAAAGATGAGCTTGAAGTTCGGTTAAGAGACTATAGCAGATTGAGGATCCAACAAATTATTGATTAGAAGCTGGAGGTGAATGTTGAGGGGGTTACAGATCATGATGAAGACGTCCTTGATCTTGAATTTGATGGAATCAAATCAAAGCCTTTTGATGAGATAGGTTGGTTTGAGTATGAAAGGGATGACATTGATGTTAGGTCAATAATCATGATTCAAAGAACTATACATTGGCTTTCTAGAATGAGACGATTGGATGCTCAGAGTTTAGAATCACAAATGATTAAACAAGTTGTTTTTTAGGGCTCCTGATGCTAACATTTCTGAAAATATTTGTCTTGTAGGAACAGAAACAAAAACCAAGAAATTTTCTCACCATAAGAAACCCACCTCTACAACTAAAGAGGCTATCAGATCACTTGTTTTTGTTCATGTGACTAGATCAAGGGCCAAAACTGGTAGGAGCCAACTGTAGGATGCAGAACATTTTATTGATCTAGACCTAGGCGAAGAAGGTGAGAAGGATAAGTTGCTAGAAGAAAGTAACTTGTCAAAGATGGATCACTTCAAGGATAATATCGATCTGGATTTTGCTGAAAACCTTGACACTTCTCTTGGTTTTAAAGAACAGACTCGGGAGAAGTCTTTAATCCTAAAGGATTTTGATGTTAGTTCTCCCTAATGGCTAGTGTCTTTTGTAAACAAAAGGAAAAATATTGTTCCCATCGCTTTTCCAATCGGCAATGTTTTGAGTAAGTATGTGATGAAAACACCTCAGCCAAAAAGGAAAAAGGCAATGACAAGGTTAGGGATTGATGATAAAATAGGTAAATGGATGGTGGAGGTTGCAAAGCCAAAGGTTGATGGAGAAGCATCTGATCTTTCTGCTGATAGTTAGCATGTGGAGAAATTAGAGCTTGGAGTTGTTGACAGGGATATAGATAACCATCACTTTGAAGTCTTTGCAAAACGCATGCTAACCCGATCGCAAAAGGATGGGAAAGATAAGAAGGAGCTGAAACAGACGATCAAAGTGCTGGTGGATTACATTGATGTGATCAGTGGTGTATCTTCTTCTCCTAAGTTGTTAGCTCAAGCTTCCCAATCTTTTGATCCCACATCACCTGCCATTCAAAAGTTATTGAGTCAGATCCAAAGGGGAAAGGCCATCAAAGCTATTTTTGACAATTGGGTGAATGGAGTCATTAATGATGAATGCAAATTTATTCGAGAATCCAGAAAAGTGTTTGATGAAACCTTGTTGTTAATAGCAAACATTCAGTCACAGGTTAAAATGCAGGAGAGTGAAGAAACCAAATGGACGTCTACCTCTTTACAAATTTATGAAATTCAAAGGTATGGAGTGGCTAAGTTTCTGACTGAAAAACTACTTAAAATAGTTGATGAATCACTCATATTCACTAGTAAGCGCAATATTGATTGGAGGAGTGCAACACTCAAGACAGAATGTGTGGAATTAATTAAGTGGGAGAAAGAATTAAAGGGAATATGTCAGAATTTGGCAACTGAATGTGGTTGTAAAACTTTTCTATGTTGCTATGAACGAAGTTAAGAAGAATGCAGAACCCACGACAGCTAATTTTACAAAGGTTGCCAGAGTTGAAACTGTATTATACATTTACGCAAATTAGTTACCTAACTAAGTGGATAAAATCAAGAAGATCTGGATAGAAATAGAGGCATGGAAACAAAGGATGACATCTGTTGAAATTCTCAGTGTTCCATCTTTATAGGAGTTCGTCGCAACATACAAGGAATGGAAGGTGGCGCTGAATGTGAATGTCGAGGATGGCGCAACTCAAAGATCCCCAATACCTAGTTAGGATTTGTTTTCATTTCTGAGGACATGTCCACTTTTATCTCACTCAAAAGAATTTTTTTGTTATGTTTTCAAACTATTTCTACTGGTAATTTTTTACCACGGAAAATTACTCCGGAAGGGTAAAAAGAAACAATTGATGTTATTTAAGGAATGTTTTGAAACTGAAGAGGGGTTCGGATTTTTGGAGAAATATAGAAGGTTTTGGGTTTATTGTTGTTTGTTGTATGTTTCTTTCACAAAGATAATCATGTTGAACCGTTATTTATCTTTGAATGAATGATGAAAACAGATATTGGCTGAAAGACTTGAATCTGTGCGTTCAATCTTGAGAATTTGCCTCTTTGTGGGTTTAAATTATCACTGAATCATATCTATTTATGTGAATGATTTATCTGAGAAAGAATATTATCTAGCAATACTAATTTGTCAATTCCTTGTTTATGTGAAGTCTGAAATCTGTGAAACTGTGTTTTCATTATCAACGGAAATATTTACATATGTTATGTTCATTGCATGTTTATGAATGAATGTATTGTCTTACTCCTTTCTAGTTAAAAGTGGGCACAAATTTATATTGAATAATACATTGAATATTATATAAGGGAGCTATACCTGTTTTAAAATTCAGAGGGAAAAGAACAACTATGTTTTTCCCAATTTGTTAGTTTACAATTGTGACTTCGTGAGGGCGTGGAGTTTAATTGAATAAAAATTAAAGAAGCATAATATGTTAACTAACACATAGCACACAACATGGGTGAAACATGGTGAGAGCTTCCATGTAATTATTTGTATGAAACCTTTTATAAATGAAAAAACATAATTGAACACTTCCAAAACTATCACGACCGATACCTGCATGATTAGGATTCCCCCTAGAAGAACTATTAGTATTTATCTTCGGAACACTTGGAGGTGGAGACCATCCGTCGACCCGATCAAAAATCAATCAACATTGACATTAATTACAAACTTGGATATTAAAGAACTTTAGTTACTGAGTTAACAACTACTAAGATATAAGGGTGATGTTTTTTATTAAAATAAGCAGCAAAACAAGGGTGTCCACCCAACTTATGGGTTAAAATAGGACTTATAAATGAAGCTCGAGGATATATTCAAAGCATAGAATACAAACCTAGAAAGCTACCCCAAATTCACTAAATTCACTAAATATGTATTGATGGTTTTCAAAAATTCATCAATACCATTTAAAGAATGTATCTCTACTTTATATTTTTATTTTAACAATAGAAAGAGGATGCACATGTTTTCCTCCCTCGAGATATGCTTGGGGATTGACAATGCAATGGTTGACTATGCTTGGGGATTGGCAATACAATGGATGGCTTTTATTGATTGACAATCCAATGGTTGACTATGCTTAGGGATTGACAATATAATGGTTGACTCTTACTAAAGAAATAATTTATGTAGGACAAGTCCAATTATACAAATAACATTTGTGGCTCTCTCTCATGAATGTTTTCAATATTTTGGGGGATTTTTGTCACATAAAAATCCTTCTCAAATAGGGAATTGATAATTTGAAGAAATTTTTCACACAAAATGAAATTCAAACATAAATGTTTGAAGGTGGCATTTGATAGTTATAGCACCAACAATATTGTGTCATTTAAGATGGAGAAATTGAGGTTAGAGAATAGTTCAACTAAATTTCTATAAGACGTAATATAAAAAAAAAATATCACCAATAGTACTATGTCAATTTAAATGGTGGATAAATTGGGGTTGAGAAGAATTAACCTAAATCCTTATAAAGTATTCAAAATGCAAAAAGGACAAATTGGGGTTGAGAAGAATTTACCTAGGATACCACATATGAGTTGTTATTGGTGAAAAACAAGGTTGAAGTGGGACATCACATATTGGTGGAGTGATTATTGGTGAGAAACAAATTTGAAGTGGTGTGAACAATTATGCTTATGGATGTCTACAATCTTGGATAGGTCATAGAAATTTGACAAATTTGGTTGAGGAGAATTCACCTAAAGACCTATAAAGTGTCCTCAATCCAAAACAAATATCACATATGAGTTGTTATTGGTGAGAAACAAGGTTGAAGTGGGACATTACATATTGGTGGAGTTGTTACTAGTGAGAAACAAGGTAGAAGTGGTGTGTACAATTATGCTTATTGATGTCTACAATTTTCTCTTGGGATGGCTCATATAAATTTGACAAATAAGACATGCATTATAGTCATGTAACACCAACAATCTTGCAACGGAGTTTCAGAATTAGAAAATAAATAAATTGGAGGTTGTAGGTGTTAAATGTGTTATTAAGGAGGATGTGATACTATTTAAGAGCTGATGTTATATCAACAATTTATAATTAAATAAAAGATTAAGTGTAAACAAAACTTCTTTTGTATATGAGTACAATCGAAATAGGGGATAAGTTGAGGCAAATCTTTGATTAAAGGTGATCTCAAAGGAGTTCCAAAAAAATTACAAAATAAATAAATTGGAAGAACAAACTGAGAAGTGTGGGAGGGCGAGGGCGAGGAGGGGGGCGAGGGGGGGTGGTGAATCACTTTGCTCACAAACTTTATTCAACTCAAACACAATTTCAGATATGAAAATTAACAATGAAATCATAAATCAACACCACATCAATAACATACATAACACCAAGATTTTTGACGTGGAAAACCCGGTCAAGGGAAAAACCACTGTCAGAACCTACCCACAATATGATGATACCCTGTTAGAAGTATATGAAATATTACAATGGGGAATGCACATGCATTCAGACACATTGCCTAGAGCTCACTACTCAAAAACAAGAAGGTCTACAATCGTGAGGAAGACTCATTGTATTACAAACAAATTTGGATTACATCTAGAAGATAATGAACTGAGAAAATAACATCTCCTCATGCCTCATTACAGTTCTAGTTAAACACACAATTTGATATGCTCTGCCACGCTTCTTCACACTTCCGAAAGATAAAAACAATTGCTCGCACACTTATCTGATCACACACATTCGGATACACTCGCAAATACATCTCTCATATGACTATTACATATATTTATACATATCATCAACCTATATTTCAAGGTCAGCTCAACACACATCACAAATTACAAGAATATAACCACACGCTACAATATAACATGTAGACCAAAACAATGTCAACTAAGACATATTATGGACCTAAAACAACACCTCAAACATGAAACATCTCCAAGAATTATGCCTCGAACATCCTCAACATGCTACAATCATCATGTTGACCAAGAACATAAAGAACACCACCAGATCAAAGAAAATCATCAATAACACGCACAACAATCAATGTGGACCATCAACAAAGATAGGAAATGATCTAGAAACATCCACAAGCATCATGAATTACCATAGAAACAACCACAACCTCACCACTTACTAGATTCTTCATCATCATCATATCGAACCTCAAGAACACTAATTGAATTGATTTTCAAACTAAAAGATTCACTTGCGAACCTCCAAATCATGAACCATCTGAATTGAGGACACACCAGAACATCCCAAACACTCTGCCAAATCTGCAAACCAAGATATTGCAACACAGAGAAATGCGAAGCAAAATCTAGAATATTGATCAACACTAAAGAACTAAGAAACCAACCGCAATACCGGATCTCATAACTCGATCAAATTACCATGCGGACCACTGAAACTTTTGTTGAATAAACTAGAGATACTTATCTCAAAACCCTTTAATCTACAACAACTCATCTACAACACACTGGCCAAACCAACTCAATTAATCTAACTACAACACTGAAACATAGATGAATATGTTGACATCAATGACAACACGTTATTCTAGCAAATGGCATTGATGCAACATATGAATGTGAAAAATAATCAATGCAAAGAAAGAAAATAATCAGCTCCCCCTTAGATCATGCACACAGCTCAACACAGGTTTTTCACATAGCTCTCCCTCCCCCTTTGACATCAATGCTAAAGGCACATATTGCACAAATATTCTCAACAATCTTTGTCTTTGACCAAACTCTCTCTCTCCATAGTTGAACATCAAAACTAACAAATCTGAAATTCTGAACTACCACATTGACTACTCCCCCTAAGTAACAACCACCACACATCAATCTGGATCACAAGATATCTCTATGAGATTCACTGGACTAATGCAACTCCATGCATCTTAGTTCTTATCAGGAGGGGCAATCACCCCTAGCTTCTCTCAGAGATACTCAAAAGTATCCTTAGGCAAAGGCTTCGTGAAGATATCTACAATTTGTTCCTTTATAGATACATACTCCAATCTGACTTCCTTCTCATTCACCTTTTCTCTCAAGAAATGAAATTAAGATTGATATATACTTAGTCATTGAATGCAACATCGGATTCTTAAAAATGTTGATAGCACTTGAATTATCACAGTATATAGTAGTAGGCTCATCAAAAACAACTCTGATATCCTTTAACATCTGCTTCACCCATATCACCTAAGTACAATTGCTAGCAGCATCAATGTATTCAGCCTCTGCAATAGATAAAGAAATAGCATTATACTTCTTACTCATCCATGAAACCAATCTCTTGCCCAAGAAAAATGCACCACCACTAGTACTCTTCTAGTCATCAACATCACCTTCCCAATTAGCATCAGTAAAAGCACTCAAAGTAAAATTATCATCTTTAGGATACCACAAACCAAAATCAACTATCCCTTTCAAGTATCGAAAAATCCTTTTAACATCAACAACATGAGATTCCTTAGGATCAACTTGAAATCTAGCAACAAGACATACAACATTCATAATATCTAGTCTATTTTAAGTCAAATATAACAATCCACCAATCATTAATCTGTATCTAGTCTTATTTGCTTTCGGAGAATCATCATCCTTTGTTAACTTACATCCGGTTACCATAGGGGTACCACCTGGCTTTGTATCATCTAAACCAAACTTCTTCAACAATTCCTTCATATACTTAGACTGAGAGATAAAAATGTCTTTATCCAATTGAGTAATTTGTAATCCCAAAAAGAATTTCATTTCACCAATCATAGACATCTCAAACTCATTTTCCATTTCATCAGCAAACTTCTTGCACAAACTATCATTTCCTCCAAAAATAATATCATCAACAAAAACTTCAACAATCAAGATGTTATCACGATCAATATTGAAGTACAAATTACTATCAGTAGTACCTTTATTGAATCCAATCTTTAGCAAATACTTATCCAATCTGGCATACCAAGCTCTTGGGGCTTGCTTTAACCCATACAGTGTTTTCTTCAATCTACAAACCATATCTCCCCGATTTGTCAACTGAAATCCATCTGGTTTCTCTATATAAAACTTCCTCTTCCAACTCACCATTAAGAAAGGCTAACTTAGCATCCATCTGACAAACTTTGAAATCTTTGTAAGCAACATAAGCAAGAAATAATCTAACAGCTTCAATTCTTGCTATTGGAGCAAAAGTCTCCTCAAAATCAATTCCTTCTATTTGATAATATCCCTTACAAACAAATCTTGCTTTATTCCTAACAACTTCACCTTTTTTATCCAATTTATTTCAGAAGACCCATTTAGTTCCAATTACATTTTTATCCTTAGGTCTAGGAACAAGAATCCATATATTATTCTTCTCAATTTGGTTCAATTCTTCTTCCATTGCTTTAACCCAATTTTCATCTTTGCATGCTTCACTAACATCCTTAGGTTCAATCTAAGAAATCAAACAATATTCTTAATCAATTCTTCTCCTAGTCATCACACCTTTATTTGTATCTCCTATGATCTGATTCTCTAAATGATGCAATCTCACATACCTGGGAGTCTTAGGATTTTTTAGACTCTTGAGCTCTTACTTTTGCACTAGCACTAGTACCTTCTCCTTCATTCTCAAGCTTTTCTGGAACAATCTGAATTTGATTCTAGGTCTACACTTGCTTTCCTTTACCAGAGCTATTAGTCTAATAATCTGAATCATATCTGCAAGATCTGATATGTCTCACATTGCTTTCATCAACTTTCACTTTAGCACTTTCAACTATCTTTCTCAATCTTTTATTATAACATCAGTAGGCCTTTCTCTTAGTAGAGTAACCAAGAAAGATTCCTTCATCACATATAGCATCAAACTTCCCTAAATCTTCATCTCTTCTGATATAACATTTACTTCCAAAAATTCTAAAATATCTAACTGTAGGAACATGACCAAACCATAACTCATAAGCAGTCTTATTAGTATCACCTTTGATATGCACTCGATTAAAACTCTATACAACAGTATTCACAACTTCTTTCCAATAGATATGTGGAACATTTCCTTCCAACAGCATGGTTCTATCAACTTCTTGAATTGTTCTATTCTTCCTCTCCACAACACCATTTTGTTGAGGGGTCTATGGAGTAGATAACTATCTCTTCACTCCATGCTCTTCACAAAATGCATTGAACTCATCGAAAGTGAATTCACCACCTCTGTTAGATCTCAAACACTTTAGCTTCAATCCAATCTCAGTCTCAATCATGGCTTTGAAAATCTTGAACTTCTCCAATGCTTCAAACATCTCCCTTAAGAAAGTAACCCACATGTCATCAATCAACAACATGAAGTACTTGTTTCACTACAAGCTTCTCACTCTAGAAGGACCACACAAATCAGTATGCACAAGATCCAATAATCCATTAGAAATATACCATTTCTTTTAAAAGAAACTCTTGTCTGCTTCCCTAATTGACATTCCTTGCATACCAGATTAGTAAGCTTTACCAACTTAGGAAGATCCCTCACTGCTTGAGTGGAACTTATCTTAACCATGCAATCAAATTTCACATGACACATTCTTATATGCCATAACCAACTTTCATCAATATGAGCAATCAAACAACTTTTGCCACTAGCATTCAAGTGAAAGATATTACCTTTAGTCTTTGTCCTTGATGCAATCTCAATTCCGGAACCACTTAAGATCTTACATTTTCCATTCTTGAATTGCAAATCGTATCCCTTGTCAGCCATCTGTCCAACACGCAAAAGGTTATGCTTTAGACCTTATACATATAAGACATCATCAGTATTATGCTTACCATCAAGAGAAATGGAACCTCTACCATAGATTATACTAGCTTTCTCATCACCAATTCTTACTACACCACCATCATACTTTTCATGCTCACAAACTTACTCTTATCACCTGTCATATGATGAGAGAAGCCACTATCAATAACCCATTCATATTCCTCTTCAACTTCAGTAGCCAAAGCTTTCTCCTCATTAATGCATCTAGTAGAATTAGTAGTCATCGGATCATCTTCCTTGATAGCAATAAACACCCATTCATCTCCTAAATTTCCCTTATTAGATTCCTCATCTAGAACGCATTCAACAACAGCATAATAACATTTCTTTTGATATTTAGGCTTGTATGGATTGAACTTAGGAACTCTTTCTGAACACCTTGAAACAAAATGTCCTATCTTATTGTAAAAAAAAACATTTAATCTAGGTAACTTCCCTTCATACTTATCGACTCCTTTAGGCAATCTTCTGGCAATCGGGCCTTCAAGCTCTCTTTCTTCTTCTTCAAGTTCTCTCATCTCCTTCTCATATCTGGACACCTTGTCTAACTTCCTCCCAAATCATATTTTTGCTTCCCGAAAATAGTAGCTTTGAATGCAAATTTTGTCTGAGGAAGATATTCACCAAATTCGCTTAACTCAAAGGCAGCAAGTTTTCCAATCAGCATGTCTCTAGCCACATTTGTAATGGTTTGGATCTCCTTAATGGCAACAGTCTTGTGCTTGTAAGAAAGAGGCAATGATCTTAGAACTTTACCTACAATCTTTGATTCTTCCAACACTCCACCGAACACATCTGATACTCAACACAAGATCATTCACTTTCTGCATAAAGGAGGTAATATTCTCATCTTCGTCCATCTTCAACAACTCATACTTTGCCTTCAATCTCTACAACTTGGCAATCTTCACATGACTTTCACCTTCATACAAAGTATCTAGCTTCTTCCAGATCTCATGATTAGTCTGCAAATCCATCACATTAGTCATTTTAGAATTAGTCAAGGCACTCAACAATGCTTCCTTAGCTCTAATATTGAATTCAGCTTCCTTTATCTCATCCAAAGTTGTAGGACTATTTGAAGGAACATTATAAATATTCTTACTACTCTTCTAGTAATCTTCATCGATGCATATCAAGTGACATTTCATCCAGTTTTTCCAAAGAGTGTTATTTTTTTTCATCAAATCTTAGACTATCCTTCTTGTATGCATAGGTTGCCATCTCGTATCACCTCAAGCATTCAATCTTCTTTTGGAGAATCTCTCTGATACCAATTGTTGGCAACAAGGCAGGAAACTGAAAGGGGGGGTGAGTCAGTTTGCTCACAAAGTTTATTTAACTCAAACACAATTTCAGATCTGATAATTAATAATGAAATGATAAACAAACACCACATCAATAACACACATAACACCAAGATTTTTGACATAGAAAACTCGGTCAAGGAAAAAACCACAGTGGTAACCTACCTACAATATGATGATACCCTATTAGAAGTATATGAAATATTACAATGGGGAATGCACAAACATTCAAGCACATTGCCTACAGCTCACTAGTCAAAAACAAGAAGGGCTACAACCGTGAGGAAGACTCACTCTCATGAACTAATAAAATAGCATCTCTTCATGCCTGGTTACAATTCTGGTTAAACATGCAATCTGATCTACTCTGTCATGCTTCTTCACAATTCTGAAAGATCAAAATAATTGCTCACACGCTTATCCAATCACACACATTCGGATACACTCACAAATACATCTCTCATATGACTATTACATATATTTATACATATCATCAACCTATATTTCAAGGTCGGCTCAATACACATCACAAATTACAAGAGTATAACCACACTCTACAATACAACATGCAGAACAAAACAATGTTGGCTAAGACATAGTATGGACTTAAATCAACACCTCCAATAATTATGCCTCAAACATCCACAACATGCTACAATCATCATGTTGGCCAAGAACATGAAGAACACCACCGGATCAAAAAAAATCATTAATAACACACACAACGATCAATGCAGGCCATCAACATAGATAGGACACAATCTAGAAACATCTACAAGCATCATGAATTACCATAGCAACAACCACAACATCGCCACTTACTAGAATCTTCATCATCATCATACCAAACCTCAAGAACACTAACTGAATTGACTGTCAAACTGAAAGATTCACTTGTGGACCTCCAAATCATGAACCATCTGAATTGAGGACACACCATAATGTCCCAAACACTCTACCAAATCTGCAAACCAAGATATTGCAGCACGGAGAAATGTGAAGCAAAATCCAGAACATTGATCCACGACAAACAACTGAGAAACCAACTGCAATATCGGATCTCATAACTCGATCAAATTACCATGCAAACAAAGGATGCCTTAAGAAGGATAGTGGCACAAAATATTGGGAATCATAACTTGTCCAATAGAAGACCCTAGGAAGGAAAGGAGAAAAATGATCGGAGCAATTATTGAGAAGTAGAAGTTGACCATGCAATAGTTGATGTAGTTAGTTGTTTCTGAAAATAGAAACTAATTGAATGGGTATGTTATGGTGATGAACAATGGTTTAAGAAATTTCAAAAATATTAGTTTGGTGGAGAGAATGATCATAATGATAAATTGGACAAAATTTTATATTGATAATGTGAAAGTGAGAATAATGTTTATATTAACAATGTGAAAGTGAGAATAGTACCATAAGATTTACTACGAAGAGAGCTTGTAGAAAGAAGTATACAAAAATTTGGGGAAGTAGAGGGTGAAAGCCCAAAATGCTCAGGAAGTGACTAAGGTTCATAAGTAATGAAGGCAAGTAGTGGAAAAGGGATACACTAATAACTTTAGTAGCATAAAATATAATGATGAAGAAATGGTAGCCAACACTTGTTTGTTGGATGACCTAGACTAAAGATGAAGGAAAATTATTGAGACATTATTCAAAGAAACCATGTTGAAGTTGAGAGGACTTGTAGAAGAATTGGAGAAAGAATATTTAGGGTGATCCCACAATAATGGGTTACACTTTTTAGCCAACTTTGACACTAAAATAATTGTTTGGAAAAAAAACTTCACATTCAAACACCTATTACTGCTAGGAATTTGTAGATGATGTGAACTATTGATTTGTGACATATTGTGTGTATATTCTAAATATATATTATTTAAAAAAATTTAAATCAATTTATATCCATTTTTCTATCTCCCTCAAAAAGTAGTTTTTAATAGTAAATAACAATTTTAAAGAGTGATACTCATTTGGTATGGCATAACTTTTTTTCTAAAATAGATATGAAGGTGATTCTTTTGAAATTAGTTTTTTAACATCCATATATAATATTTGGAATTGGTTTCATAACATTATCTTCAGTATTTCATATTTTATTAAGTTTTGAAGTCGAGCTAATTGTAATTTTGACATACTTTCATTTGATAGCTCGTAACTTGTTGTGTATGTACCGAAATTTAATTTATTATTTTTGTTAGAAAGAGGACTTCAATACCTATTACTTAGATATTTTTCAAAAAAAAAATTCACTTGTTTACTATTTTTCCATAAGCATTGAACAAAATTCGTTGTTTGGTGAGACACTTATGTTTAATTAATTTATAAAAAAATTCATAATAAACTCAATATATATTAAAATTATAATCATTTGAAAGATCGCTTTCAATACTACCATCATGCATTTGGTTTTGTTAAGATTGTTCCATTTGAGCCCCAAATTTGAGATTCGAAGGCCATAAATCTGCAAAAACTAGGAGAGCTTGAGGGGAAGATCTCTAGCCAAGAGTTTCAAGAAAACATATGTTCTATCGAAGGGGATTCTATCGAACATGCTTGCGGAAATTTTGTTGTAATGATCATATTCTATCGAACATGGCATATTTTAACCGTTGACTTTCGATAGAACCCCCTTTCAGGCATTTTTTTTTTGCTATGAACAATTTCATATAAATATAGATGTTTTTTTTTATTTTATACATATCAAATTTGAAGGATAATTCACATTTTTCACAAAGAAGGCATTCATTTTCAAGTGAATTTTGTTGGTGTGGAATTTTCAAAGGGCATTTTTTCAAAGGAAAGAGATGGGAAATAAAAGGACAAGAGTAAATAACACTATGCGAAAGTATTCACCTGAAACAGAATGAAGACGTCGTGAACAAGAATTGGCAAGATATCATAGGAAGAAAATAGGTATGCATCTTTACAATTTAGAATTCATCAATCCACTTAAATTAATGAAATTATAAAATATAATACAAATAAACGGTGATTAAAAATAAAAATATTCTCTCTCTCATTTTAGTCTACAAGGATGATTAAAAAAATACTCTCTCTCTCTCTCTCTCTCTCTCTCTCTCTCTCTCTCTCTCTCTCTCTCTCTCTCTCTCTCTCTCTCTCTCTCTCTCTCTCTCTCTCTCTCTCTCTCTCTCTCTCTCTCTCTCTCTCTCTCTCTCTCAGTCTTCAATAGGTGATTTTTTTAAATATGTTTAGGATCACTCTCTTACTCCTACTCTTTTTAGGCCTTTTTAGTCTCTCCCTTTAAGAGAATCTCTCTCTCTCTCTCCTCCAAGTCCTTTTAATCTTCAATAAATTATTATTAAATATTTTTAGGATCTCTCTCTCTAAGTCTTCAATCTAAGTGATTATTAAGGATTTTTAGGGTCTCTCTTACTCTCCTACTCTCTTTGTCTCCTTTTAGTCTTAGTAGGTGATTAAGTATTTTTAGTCACTCCTCTCTCTCTCTCTCTCTCTCTCTCTCTCTCTCTCTCTCTCTCTCTCTCTCTCTCTCTCTCTCTCTCTCTCTCTCTCTCTCTCTCTCTCTCTCTCTCTCTCTCTCTCTCTCTCTCTCTCTCTCTCTCTCTCTCTCTCTCTCTCTCTCTCTCTCTCTCCCTCTCTCTCTCTCTGTTTGTTTGTAAAAACAATTTCTATGGGGGGATTTCCTCATCTACCATGATGTCTAGATAATATAGATAGGTACACCTGAAGGATAATTTAATGTCAAGCCTTATATTGCACTTTATTTAAATCTCAAATTCAAAGACAATTACTGGATACATTCAAACTAATTATATGCTCTTTAAATGTATGTACTAAAATTCAATTTAATAAATTCTAAATGTACTCTTAAAAATTTCTAGAGATCTCAAATAAAATATAAAATTAGCTTTCACGATCATAAACATTGCAATCAATTTCATATCTAGTAGTAGATCTAAAAAAAATTGAATGCACCGTGCACATGAGAACATAGAATGCATGCATCAATATGTAAATATGCATGCACATCAATCTTAAACATGCATCAATCATACATATAAACACACATTAAACATGCATCAATCATGTATAAACACACATGAGTATTATGTATGCATCAATTTCATAAATTTGAATCATAAAGGGAGGGAGAGAGAGAAGGGGGGGATCTAAAGCTCGAGCAATTTGGTGATGGACATTGAATCTACAACTTTAAATTTAGTTATTGAATTGAAAGGTAGTTGGTTCGCATTAGTTTCTTAGAGAATTCGAGGTGGAACAATTCTAAATTAGCCTTATGAAGCATTGTTCACTTGAAAATATTCCAAGGAAAGGTGTGAGTAGAGAAATAAGTGAAAGGATCTAGGTCAAAACATAAGTTTTTAAGGAGATCTTTAAGTCTCTTGGTAAATTAAAGCTAATATGATGGGAATATACAAATAAAGAGGTCATCTTTAAACAAAGATGTGTTTGGTATTATTGTATCACTTTCATTAGTAAACTCTATATTTCATGTTTTGATAATTAAAAAAATAATTGAGGATTTTAGTTAATTTAAAGAGTTTAAGTCTCTTAAATATAAATATAAATTTAAGAGACTTTCTCTTTAAACTTTCTAAAATTTTCAATATTTTTTCCTTCTAGAATAAAACATATATATATCATTTCATTTTTTTCAAATCAAACATAAATATTGATTTAATCTCTTTAAACTAAATCTTCAATTTTATTCTAATGAAACATAAAACATTAACATTTAGCACCCTAGTTAACGCTGCTTTTTTAATCAAAAACATATACATATATGTGTACAATTTCTAACTCTACATGTATATATACATGTGTATATATATAAAATGTTAACATGTGTGTGTGTGTGTGTGTGTGTGTGTGTGTGTGTGTGCATTTTCTAACTCTACATGTATATATATATATAACATATTTACATGTATATATACATATAATGTACATATACATAAACATATATATGCATGTATATATACATGTATGTACACATATATCTATATAAACATATATATATGCACATATATCTATATATACACATATACCTATATATACATATATATACATGTATATACATATATACATGTGTGTGTGTATACACATATATAAATACATATATACCTGTATACACATATATATACATGTATATACACCTCACCTTTACAATAAAATGTGATAAGAAACCAAAATTTACAATAGAATGTGATAAGAAACTAACCTCTAGCTCTGGTTCGGAGGTTCACCATGCAAAGCTCATTTTCTCCATGGGCCCAGCACTGTCCAAAAATGACTAACTGTCATTTTTTACAGTTACAAAATTTTAATTTAAAAAACCCTAAAAAAAGGGTTTGATCGAACCCTTTTAAATATTAATTTTAAAAAAAAGCAAGAAATACTTTTGATCGAAGATGACTTTCGATCAAAATTATTGCTCCAAATACTTTCGATCAAAAGTATTGCTCCAAATACTTTCAATCGAAAGCATTTTTTGTGTTTGATTGAAAGGGACTTTCGATAGAACATGGGTGAAAATAAGATTTGGACAAAGAGTAAAATTCTTTCATCCAAAAAAGTATAACTCACTATTGTGGGTTCACCCATATACAAACTTCTTGGAAAGTAGAGGGTGGAAGCCCAAAATTCTTAGGAAGTAGCTAAGGTAGATAATCAATAATGGATAGTGTACAACGAACACACTAAAAAAATCACTAGTATAGAGCATCATGGAAAGGAAATGGTATCCAATACTTTTTTTGAGAAATAACCTAGGGGAGAGAAGAAAAATTATTGAGGCATTATTCAAGTCATATTGAAGTTGAGGCTATAAGGAAGGAAGAAGTCTCTTGATGGACTATGATTCAATAATAAAGGTTGAGTGGAAGCATTAAATGAAAAAACTCAACATGAATGAAGGAGTTGAAGCAATCTAGATCGAAATTGGTGAACCAATGAGGAAGTTTTGATATTTGTAAATCCAATACATGTTTTGAAGGAGAGATAAAAAACCTAGGTAAAATCTAAGGTTGAAAACAAATTTGTTGATAGAAATTTAACTAACGAAAAACACCAAGTGGCATCAAAGAAGGAAGGTACATCAAACTAAAAGCATTTATGATTTGAGATAGCAACCAAATTAATTTTGAAAATGATATCCAATTATAATTTTAAAAGGAAAAAGTGATCAAAGAAGTTGGCATTGAATGTAAGGAGCAAAAGAAAGGGATTAGAGTTGGGAGTAATGATATCAAATTTTATATAATGAGTACATGATATTTGGTTTAAAGAAGATAAAATGTAGTCTAAGATATAGAAAAAATTGGAGAAAAAATAAAGGGATGGGATTTGGAGCATTTTAGTCCAAAAGGGATTGGAAAAGTATAGATTTGCTAATAATTAATAGAAAATGGAGCAAAACCTTGTTCAACACCACAAAAATAGAAGAGGTGAAAGAAGGGGTATAACTTTTTCCATTGATCTCATACAATTCTTGAGGTAGCATTGAGGTTGATACGTAAACCAAAAGAGTGGTTAGATCACTTGACCCTTATTTGTGGGATATAAACTCACAAATTCCATAACTAGCGTGTCTAATGCAAGAATGTTTGGCCGATCAATAATTAAACAAGCATATTCTACTTTGTTTTCCTTAATTTTCTTTAATTTTTAGGTTGTTTCTTGGTATTTCGAGTTATCTTCTATGCTTTCTTGTCATAGATTCTAAAAATTATAGATGCTTTAATTTATTTATTTTGTGTGCATAAAGGGATTCTATTATGGATTTTTGGTGAACTTACTCACACAAGCTTCTTCCAATTCATTCTCCTTATGCCAACATTTTAAGTTGTGCAATAGCAATATGAGCAAGTTTCATCTTTAATTTTTTGCAAGAACTTTTTGTTCATTGGTTCATTAATCCACCTTTTAAATATGGTGCCATCAAATATACGTGTGATGGCTCATTCATGTCAACAAAATCCTTGATTGCACTTAATTTTATACACAATTCAAAATCTCATCATAGAACCATTTGAAAGTTAGAACTATGAATATCAAAGTCTATGGTTTGGTATATATATCTTTCTAATGCATGTTACTT